>NW_025780181.1:0-72528 GCF_021130785.1 Homalodisca vitripennis | reverse complement strand
AAGAGTGAAGAAACCACACTTTAAGGGGGGGAGGATCGTACTTTAAGGAGGAGAATCTCACTTTAAGGAGGAGAATCGCACTTAAGGGGAAGAATAGCACTTTAGGAGGAGAATTTTACTTTAGTGGGAGAATTGCACTTTAGGCGGAGAATCTCACTTTAGGAAGGATCAGGTAATCGTACTTTAAGAGTGAGTAACGCACTTTAAGGGGGAGAATCGCACTTTAAGGGGGAGAATCGCACTTTAAGGGGGAGAATAGCACTTTAGGAGGAAGAATTTTTACTTTAGTGGGAGAATTGCACTTTAGGCGGAGAATCTCACTTTAGGGAGATAATCGTACTTTAAGAGTGAGAAGAAACGCACTTTAAGGGGGGGGGAATCGTACTTTAAGGCGGAGAATCTCACTTTAAGGAGGAGAGTCGCACTTAAGGGGGAGAATAGCACTTTAGGTGGAGAATCTCACTTTAGGGAGATAATCGTACTTTAAGAGTGAGAAACGCACTTTAAGGGAGATAATCGTACTTTAAGAGTGAGAAACGCACTTTAAGGGGGGAATCGTACTTTAAGGAGGAGAATCTCACTTTAAGGAGGAGAATCGCACTTAAGGGGGAGAATAGCACTTTAGGAGGAGAATTTTACTTTAGTGGGAGAATTGCACTTTAGGCGGAGAATCTCACTTTAGGGGAGATAATCGTACTTTAAGAGTGAGAAACGCACTTTAAGGGGGGGGAATCGTACTTTAAGGCAGAGAATCTCACTTTAAGGAGGAGAGTCGCACTTAAGGGGGAGAATAAGCACTTTAGGTGGAGAATCTCACTTTAGGGATATAATCGTACTTTAAGAGTGAGAAAACGCACTTTAAGGGAGATAATCGTACTTTAAGAGTGAGAAACGCACTTTAAGGGGGGAATCGTACTTTAAGGAGGAGAATCTCACTTTAAGGAGGAGAATCGCACTTAAGGGGGAGAATAGCACTTTTAGGAGGAGAATTTTACTTTAGTGGGAGCATTGCACTTTAGGCGGAGAATCTCACTTTAGAGAGATAATCGTACTTTAAGAGTGAGAAACACACTTTAAGGGGGAGAATCGTACTTTAAGGAGGAGAATCTCACTTTAAGGAGGAGAAATCGCACTTAAGGGGAGAATAGCACTTTAGGAGGAGAATTTTACTTTAGTGAGAGAATTGCACTTTAGGCGGAGAATCTCACTTTAGGGAGGTAATCGTACTTTAAGAGTGAGTAACGCACTTTAAGGGGGAGAATCGCACTTTAAGGGGGATAATTGCACTTTAAGGGGGTGAATTGCACTTTAAGGGAGATAATCGTACTTTAGGGGGAGAATCGCAATTTATGGGGAATCAGCCTCATTACTCTTTAATTACGATGGTAATAAACTAAATTGGTGAATGAGAATTATTTTAATAAATACTATAAAGTTCAGCTACACATCGACACAGAGCTGTATAATCGTTTTCAATATTCAAAAAAGAGTGGTTATGGATCCGAGTCAGCTAAACGTTATGATTCCATTTGACACAACAACTAACATTGTTCAGCCAACAGATCGTCCCGGTGGTTATCCTGTCTGACAGACTGGTCTGGGGATACAATCGGGGGATTGTTTAGAGCCTGGGTGTACGAGAGACATTTGTGATATGAGATTATTTATCAGATTCATGTAAATAACAAGTATTAAGTAACCATTTGAGGTTAAGGTGGAATAGAGGGTTGTTTACCCTAACTCCGCCTCAAAAAAATAGACATTATTTCATTTCAATTTTACCAACATATCTCGCTTTGTTAATCAGAGGGAATCAGACATAACGTTGTCAGTTCCATTGCCTTCTTTTTACAATCAACTAAAGAATGCTCTGTATTTGACATCGGGTGATAGCTATGGTAATAACATATGTATGAATACTGGCAATGATAAAAATGGCCTAAGAAGAAATCTCTACTATTATGTCGCAAACTTGTATAAAAACTAATTATGAAAATAGGTCTAAATAGTTAGTTGATACAAGAACGTTACAAACAGAAAGTAACGGTTTTAGTTATTTGATAAAATACAATACAGAGAATATATATAAGGAGAATTCTGAACATTTTATACTTATATTAATGTTAAGTTGTTATAAACATCCATAAAAATATTATATTCTTTTTAGTTGGGTTTTGTTATCTTTTTTAATAGTTAAGTTTCATGACATTAAATTACAAGCCTTTTACCCTACTATTTTATAAAGAATATGCCAAACACAAAATCTAATAAAATATTCATATTAAGTTACAATTAGTTTAGAAATAAAATTTTAGTGGCATGGTTAAAGTATGTTTTATTCCTAAATGATAGAGTTTATGTTACCAAACCTAGCCCAAGAGATAACTCGTGTGTCAGGTGCTTTACATATAGAAATTGACAGAACAGTCCTGGATTTTACTAATTATTCAACTAATCCAAATAACAAAAATATTACTTTATAACTTTGTAAACGTATCGGTTCTATTTGAAATAATCCTGCTAAATAATTAAAATAAATACAGCCGTAAGCTAGAGCTTAACACCATTGAACAAACCTTATTGACCGCAGTATTTTACGTCATTACACAGCCAGGTCTTCATGACGTTCACAGTCATGTATATATCAATGTACATTCATTTTGATCTTTGTTCCATTGAACAACTCGTATTGACCGCAGTATTTACGTCATTACACAGCCAGGTCTTCATGACGTTCACAGTCATGTATATATCAATGTGCATTCATTTGATCTTTGTTCCATTGAACAACTCGTATTGACAGCAGTATTTTACGTCATTACACAGCCAGGTCTTTCATGACGTTCACAGTCATGTATATATCAATGTACATTCATTTGATCTTTGTTCCATTGAACAACTCGTATTGACCGCAGTATTTACGTCATTACACAGCCTGGTCTTCATGACGTTCACAGTCACGTATTTATAAATGTACATTCATCTTAGCTTTGTTTCAATGACCTTAAGTAATGACGTATTGACCTCAGTATAGACGTCATTACACAGTTAGTTCTTCAGGATGCTCATTTTCATATATATCAAACATTCATCTGATCTTTGTGGCATATTATATATATATATATATATATATATATATTATATATATATATAAAGAAACAAAATTGACTTAGAAAATTTAGAACAGGCACATCAGTTAATATTAAAATCAAAAGTACCCTTTGGTCTGAATAAAAGATGAAATGATAAATTGTTTTTATTATGTATTATTTTTTCTAAATTCTTTCTCTGTTCATGATATTATTTATTCTCTTTGGTGTTAATCACATGTTCAAAAAATTCCTGTTTATTTATTTATGTTAATTTTTATTTATTTACTTTTGTAAATTTTGTTGCTGTGTTGTTATTTTTTATTATACCTTTTTGAAAACGGTAAAAGCCGAAATATTAAAGGAACTTTATATCAAGAAGTCTACTATATATATATAGTACAAATGTATATATAAATAAAATATATATATATATATATATATATATATATATATATATATATATATATATATATATATACAGGGTGATTCGGTTAGTGTTACCGGCACTTTCTGAGCTGATTGTACTATAAAAAATAAAGAAAAAAGTTCATATAAAAACATGGGTCCGGAAATGCTTCCTTACTGGGTTATGGCCAATTGAAGATTTCACCAAAAATTGTGTGCAGGAGGTCAAATGATGATTTGCCGCGTGTTTATGAAGAGATATTTATAGGCGAATTCAACTTTTTCTAACTGGATTTTTAGATGAGAAATTGAATAAAGTTCATCTCATAGCTGTATCTCATTTAGTTTTTTTTGTTATACTACAAAAAACAGAAATAAAATAATTTTGAAAACACTTTTTTAAGGTTTTAACGGACAATTATTTTGTTAAATAGGCATTGAAGACCCACATTTTTACAAAGAAAACTTGCAGAAAATTTAATTCTGAATAAAATTATGTGCCACACGGCTATTAACAGCGAAGTATTAGTTTCTGGAATTTAATTTTTACAACACACATTCTACCAAGCAAGAAATTCCAAAGCAAAGGAAAACCGCATTTTAAATGACATAGAGTAGCCTACACATAAGATTTATTAGGATGCAATTTAAATTAAGTTTTAAATAAATTATTGTTTTTCATCTAAAGCTTATAATACTACGTACCACTTTCATAACAGGTGTTCAAAAATCAGTCCTTGTACTTCAATACACTTAGCAGCTCGCTTTCTGATTGATCGAGTTATCCTCCGCAACGCTGTACGATTGTTTTTGATTTGTGCGGCGGCATCTTCAATTCGATTTATTAACTCTTCACGTGTATTTACTTTTTCCTGGTACACCAGGTTCTTCATCCAACCCAATATACAGAAATCAAATGGAGTTAGATCTGGTGATCTTGGTGGCCAAGTGTGTGGTTCCACCGCGACCAATCCATCGCCCGGGAAACTGCTCGTTTAAGTGCAATTGTTACATTATGGGAAAAGTGGGCAGGGGGCACCATCATGTTGATAAATAATATTGCACCTTGCTGCTAATGGAACATCTTCTAATAATAGTGGTAGTTGTTCTGTAAGGAATTCTAAGGTACATGCGGGAATTTAGATGTCCTCGGAGAATGAATGGTCCTATTAATCGATCATGAATGAGTCCACACCATACATTTACACTAAATCTGTGTTGAAAGTTGCGCACGATTGTACTAATGTGGATTTCCCTCTGCCCAAGTGTGTTCATTGTGAAGGTTGTTGACGCCAATCTCGGGTAAATTGAGCTTCATCAGTGAATAAAATGGTTCTATGATGTTGACGGTTTCTAATTAACCAGTTGCAAAATTCCAATCGAAGAGGAGGATCTGTTGGTTGAATACTTTGAAACTTGTTGTTTATGGTAAGGGAACATGCTATTTTTGCGCAAAAGTTCTCCATACTTCAGACTGAGACACTGCGAATCGGCCTAGAAAGACGCCGTGTACTGACACCAGGACTGCGTTCAGTAGCCATGATTATAGCCTCTTCCATATCTACATTATTCTGGGCAGGGCGATCCCGATAATTATTAATACTAGGAAGTTTTACCTGTTACTCTTAGGGTACGAAATGATCCACTGATCGTTTTTGGGTTTGGGAACTCTGCGATTAGGAATAATCGTCTTCGGTATTCTGCAGTAGCAGCGGTTTGCATTTCCGTCACAAACGCCTAAGACAAATACCATGTCGGCATATTCTTCCGTTGTAAATAACAAAGGCATTGCAATTGTGATAGTAAGTTACTTTAAAATACACTTCACTAACAAACGAGTAGTAAATTAATTGTATTAAAATTGCACTCATTAAACTTAGTACAGAATTGGTAACAAAATAATTTGGATTCCTCAATAAATTGCAGTGTATTGTTGAACAGCTGATTTGTGATACCAACTTATAAAAACATAATTTACCTTCTGTAAAGCTAACGTGACAAAGATATGTAGGTACATGATGTAACCATTTGGATAGTCCTAAAAAGTAATAGTATTATTGTTTTTTAGTTGTTGAGCATTAATCTATTTAAAATCGTATTTACAATTGTATGCTAATCAATTATTTGTGTACCTTATAATCATTACATTACGGTGGTTTATTTACTAAATACGTATTTCTTGCTTGGTAGAATGTTTTGTTGTTAAAATTAAATTCCAGAAACTAATACTTCGCTGTTAATAGCCGTGTGGCACATAATTTTATTCAGAATTAAATTTTCTGCAAGTTTCTTTGTAAAAATGTGGGTCTTCAATGCCTATTTAACAAAATAATTGTCCGTTAAACCTTAGTAAGCTTCCTTCGGACATTTGAATTCTAGTGAATTGCCCACATTAGCAGGGGTTACCTCAGGGTTCCGTCCTGGGACGGTATAATTTTTCTTCTGTTTATAAATGCTATTGCCTCAGCAGTAAGTCGGAGTGACCTTTGCCTCTTTGCAGATGACACGTCTTTCAGCATTTCTAATAGTGAGCGAACTTTTAGAGACTGGAATTTTCACTCAAGGCATATTTATACTTCAATGGCTTGAGCAAAACCGTCTTGACATAATAAAGCAAAGACCAAGTTCATTGATGTCTTTCTAAAATCGTCTGAAAATAATTCAAGTCTGATGTAATTATAAGAAATTTCCGCCTTGGCTCTACTTCTTCTACGGACTTCCTTGGTCTTGAGATCGACTCTAACTTATATTTTCACAACCATATCCATAAAGTTTCAAAAAAGCTTAGCAGTAGTCTGCTTGTCTTGCGCCGGTTAGCCTCGTTCGTAAGAAGAGAAGTCTTGATTATACGTACTTGAATTATGGATTCATCATTTGGGGTTTATGACTCATCTAAGACTAAATCCCAATTCGTTCTTCAAAAGAGGACCATACGTGTCATTTTTGGACTCCACCGATCTCAATTATGTAAAGATGTTTTACTTACTTTTCCTAGTATATACGTTCTGGAATGTTTGACATTTGCTTTTAAAAATAGACTTGTTTCCAATTAAACAAACAACCTATAATCTCCGAAAAATAATGCCTTAGGCCTTCCAAAACATAGGACATCCTTCTTTGAAATACATACGTTTTATTCCTGCATCAAGCTTTTTAAAAACTTGCCCGCAAGTTTCAAAGAGGCCACTAATTTAAACTCTTTTGGGAATAAGTTAAAAAAAGTTCAAATTATAAAAGAATACTACAGGATACATGGTTTTTTTAATTGATAAAAAATTTTAGATTTATGGAATTTTATTTAGGTACCGGTATAGTAATTTGATGTACTGACGATTGTTATGGAATTTAGGTTGTCAAAAACAATAAAGAACTTTGAGTTTGAAGTAACTAAGCAAGCTATGGAGGTCATTGGTAACAATCCTACTCAAGTAACTAAGGTAACTATGGAAAGTAAGTAAGCAATTTAGTTTTAAATACATTGTTTATTATCAAGTAATTTAATAGCAGTACAAAGCATTATTAAATGCAACCTACGCATTTTGAAGTTTGTGTTTTTACTCGAATCTAATGAATTATTACGAAGTAAATAGATATTTATTATTATGTACTATTTCAACTACTATTAAGATTATTTTTAATTTTAAATCTACTAAGACTGTCTAGCAACTGAAGTGACTGACGGTGATGGAGTGATTATGACAAGGCACTTCCATCAATTCCTCGTCGCTGTGAAATCCCTCGCATGACAGTGTGTCGGAGTCAAACTTGGCTGCAACGTGTTCATTCATGATAACATATGATAAACGACGCCTTCGGCAGAGCCAGCCTCTTACAGTGTGGGTGCGGAGTGCCAATTTGTAACCGTATAAGCGCATAAACAGGGTTTCCTTGAACTCGATTGAGGAATTTTTATGAATAAGAAACTCGATCGTCGGCCGCACTAGTTTTGGTGGAGGATGAAATGGTAAGATATCAAAGGAGTTTCAAATATTAAAATGACTCATTTTTTATACAAATTATAATTATCATATTTTTTAATCTAAAAAATGATCCTGATTTAATATTTATTTACGCGTCTGAACGGTCGGTGTATTTGATCTGAGAAAAATATCTTTTCATATTTTTAAGCCTTTTGATACCGTCACCTTTAAACCCCCCACTTTAAGTAGCTCTTCTGACAATCGGGTTCTTTTTTAGAGAAAAGTTCTCTATCGTTTAAGAAAATCCAAGATTTCTGCTTTGATTATACAATGGTATTACTCGGCTTCTGGATTTTAGCACAAAATTGGCTGTTAACCTGTACATTTCTGGTAGCCAACTTAGCAGCATCAAAATTGGCTGTTAACCCGCATATTTCTTGTAGCCAACTTAGCAGCACCAAACTTGGCCGTTAACCTGTACATTTCTGGTAGGCAACTTAGCAGCATCAAAATTGGCCGTTAACCTGTACATTTCTGGTAGCCAACTTAGCAGCATCAAAATTGGCTGTTAACCTATACATTTCTGGTAGCCAACTTAGCAGCATCAAAATTGGCTGTTAACCCGTATATTTCTTGTAACCAACTTAGCAGCACCAAACTTGGCCGTTAACCTGTACATTTCTGGTAGGCAACTTAGCAGCATCAAAATTAGCTGTTAACCCGTATATTTCTTGTAGCCAACTTAGCAGCATCACAATTGGCTGTTAACCTGTACATTTTTGGTAGCCAACTTAGCAGCATCAAAATTGGCTGTTAACCCGAACATTTCTGGTAGCCAACTTAGCAGCACCAAACTTGGCCGTTAACTTGTACATTTCTGGTAGCCAACCTAGCAGCACCAAACTTGGTTGTTAACCTGTTTCACGGTAATGAATCAAAGGTTTGAGTTGAACGGATCTCGACATGGAGGATTACATGAATCCTATTGTCGACTTTTACAAGTCACTAATCATAAAACCTACACAGTTTCAAGACTCTAACCATAAAACCCTACACAGTTTCAAGACTCTAACCATAAACACTACACAGTTTCACGGTGTGACTCAAAGGTTCGGGTTGAAGGGATCTCGACATGGAGGATTACATGGATCCTGTTGTCGACTGTTACAAGTCACTAATCATAAACCCTACACAGTTTCAAGACTCTAACCATAAACACTACACAGTTTCACGGTGTGACTCAAAGGTTCGGGTTGAAGGGATCTCGACATGGAGGATTACATGGATCCTGTTGTCGACTGTTACAAGTCTCTATACTAATTACCCTAGGAGTGATGAACGTAATACATGCCACGTATTCAACACCTGTACAATACCCATTGTCTGAGGAACACAATGGCCTCTCCACCTCCCGGCACAATGTATCAGGGGATTTCACTCAACTAACACGATTTGCCTACTCAGTAATTATAGTACGTAATTTAGTGATAGATTGTTCAGATTGTGTTAGTTTGTTTATTAGTAATTTTAGGCGAACTACCTAAATTGCAAAGAAAAGAATTTTATATTGTTGCGTTTTTATTTATCATTATAAACACTAATACAAATAACACATATTCCACTTCACCATAGAGAGGCTCATCAATTATTACAGATAACACCATAAAGACATACAACACTGAATAAAAATTGCAGTTTAAGAACGAGAATCTTGCACCTCGGAGATAAGAATTCCATTATGAAGCCACCTGCCCACCTGCTACTGTACTAGATGAATACCAAATGTTTTCTATTTGGTACAGAAATCTGATACTGTTCTCTCTTATGTGGGTTCTGAACCAAAATAAATTTACACTCTTGTGACGAAATACCGTGTTTGACAAGCCGCTAAATCATTTTAATATGCCTGTCGATCTACTAAAGTTTAAACTTAATCTGAGTACAATATTGATTTCTAATACGTTTGTGACACAACACAAAAGGCATGTATGATGTTATAGTCTCGTCTCACTGGTGGAACTACCATGTCTTGTATGATATCTTCTAGTCGCTTAGTATTATACATTCTGCAACCGTTGTGGCATTGGATAACCGACCTTCAACTTGTAACCTCTTTTTCGGGTCTCAAGTTCTAAAATAAAATTTCTTATGGGAAAACTAATTCAACTCTTGGCGATCAATACTCTTCCTGGGCAGTGACTTGGGTCCTTTCTATCCAGTTTTGACATGGCGTTCGTCTGTCAGGTATCCTTTATACCTTTGAATGTAAATCCATTGGATTTTTACATTAGAGTAAGAGGATATATTTCAATCCTCAAAATGTAGCGATTACCTTTTATAATACTTTAACATTATATGTTACTTTTTTATAACATGTCATGATGGAAAAATGCCAAAAACCTGCAAAATATTATAAACAAAGAATGATATACTGCTAGAACACACGTTCACCAAGCCACCGCTCCAATTAATTCCCAAATCGAACAAACAAAAAAATAAGACCGACTCAACGCTGAATCTAGAGGGAGTAAGTTGGGAAACTAAAAATGTTTAAAAGTCTCTGAGTCTAAAATCATTATTTAAGTCCTCTAGGTAGCTACATCTGTTGTAGGGACATCGTATATCGGCGTTATCACAGTTAGGAATTATGGTAGTCCGAGCTCAGTCAATATTATCATGATCTACTCTGGAACAAGACCGTTATAACGGACTGAGACACACTCACCGTTATGGTCTACCAAAGCGACTGTGTAGAGGAGAAGAATACCAGCGAAGATTACATAATGATGACGTTCTCTGTTACAGCCTGCAGTAAACACACTGACCGATCTGGTTCTACCAAAGCGATTGTGTAAAGTAGTGAGAATACCAACCAAGATTACATAATGATGATATTCTCTGTTACAGCCTGCAGTAAACACACTGACCGTTCTGGTCTACCAAAGCGATTGTGTAAAGTAGTAAGAATACCAGCTAAGATTACATAATGTTGACGTTCTCTGTTACAGCCTGCAGTAAAGACACTGACCATACTCGTTTACTAAAGCGATTATGTAGAGGAGAAGAATACCAGCCAAGATTACATAATGATGACGTTCTCTGTTACAGCCAGCAGTCAACACACTGACCATTCTGGTCTACCAAAGCGATTGTGTAAAGTAGTGAGAATACCAACCAAGATTACATAATGATGATATTCTCTGTTACAGCCTGCAGTAAAGACACTGACCGTTCTCGTTTACTAAAGCGATTATGTAGAGGAGAAGAATACCAGCTAAGATTACATAATGATGAGGTTCTCTATTACAGCCTGCCGTAAACACACTGACCGTTCTGGTTTACTAAAGCGATTATGTAGAGGAGAAGAATACCAGCTAAGATTACATAATGATGAGGTTCTCTGTTACAGCCTGCAGTAGGTACACTGACCGTCCTGGTTTACTAAAGCGATTATGTAGAGGAGAAGAATACCAGCCAAGATTACATAATGATGATGTTCTCTGTTACAGCCTGCAGTAAACACACTGACCGTTCTGGTTTACTAAAGCGATTATGTAGGGGAGAAGAATACCAGCCAAGATTACATAATGATGATGTTCTCTGTTACAGCCTACAGTAGGTATACTGACCGTCCTGGTTTACTAAAGCGATTATGTAGAGGAGAAGAATATCACCAGATTACATAATGATGATGTTCTCTGTTACAGCCTGCAGTAAAGACACTGACCGTTCTGGTTTACTAAAGCGATTATGTAGGGGAGCAGAAATACCAGCCAAGATTACATAATGATACGATCCACTGTAACAGCCCGCAGTAAACACACTGACCGTTCTCGTTTACTAAACCGATTATGTAAAGTAGTGAGAATACCAGCCAAGATTACATAATGATAAGGTTCTCTATTACAGCCTGCAGTAAACACACTGACCGTTCTGGTTTACTAAAGCGATTATGTAGGGGAGAAGAATACCAGCCAAGATTACATAATGATATGACCCACTGTAACAGCCCGCAGTAAACACTCTGACCGTTCTGGTTTACTAAAGCGATTATGTAGGGGAGCAGAATACCAGCCAAGATTACATAATGATGATGTTCTCTGTTACAGCCTGCAGTAAACACACTGACCGTTCTCGTTTACTAAAGCGATTATGTAGAGACGGAGAACACCAGCTAAGATTACTTAATGATGAGGTTCTCTATTACAGCCTGTTGTAAACACACTGACCGTTCTGGTTTACTAAAGCGATTATGTAGGGGAGCAGAATACCAGCCAAGATTACATAATGATACGATCCACTGTAACAGCCCGCAGTAAACACACTGACCGTTCTCGTTTACTAAAGCGATTATGTAAAGTAGTGAGAATACCAGCCAAGATTACATAATGATGAGGTTCTCTATTACAGCCTGCAGTAAACACACTGACTGTTCTGATTTACTAAAGCGATTATGTAGGCGAGAAGAATACCAGCCAAGATTACATAATGATACGACCCACTGTAACAGCCCGCAGTAAACACATTGACCGTTCTGGTTTACTAAAGCGATTATGTAGAGGAGATGAATACCAGCCAAGATTACATAATGATGATGTTCCCTGTTACAGCCTGCAGTAAAGACACTGACCGTTCTCGTTTACTAAAGCGATTGTGTAGAGGAGATGAATACCTGCTAAGATTACATAATGATGACGTTCTCTGTTACAGCCTGCAGTAAACACACTGACCGTTCTGGTCTACCAAAGAGATTGTGTAAAGTAGTGAGAATACCAACATAGATTACATAATGATGATATTCTCTGTTAAAGCCTGCAGTAGGTACACTGACCGTCCTGGTTTACTAAAGCGATTATGTAGAGGAGAAGAAATACCAGCCAAGATTACATAATGATGACGTTCTCTGTTACAGCCTGCAGTAAACACACTGACCGTTCTGGTCTACCAAAGCGATTATGTAGGGGAGCAGAATACCAGCCAAGATTACATAATGATGATGTTCTCTGTTACAGCCTGCAGTAGGTACACTGGCCGTCCTGGTTTACTAAAGCGATTATGTAGAGGAGAAGAATACCAGCCAAGATTACATAAAGATGATGTTTCTCTGTTACAGCCTGCAGTAAAGACACTGACCATACTCGTTACTAAAGCGATTATGTAGAGAAGAAGAATACCAGCTAAGATTACATAATGATGAGGTTCTCTGTTACAGCCTGCAGTAGGTACACTTACCGTCCTGGTTTACTAAAGCGATTATGTAGAGGAGAAGAATACCAGCCAAGATTACATAATGATGACGTTCTCTGTTACAGCCTGCAGTAAACACACTGACCGTTCTGGTCTACCAAAGCGATTATGTAGGGGAGCAGAATACCAGCCAAGATTACATAATGATGATGTTCTCTGTTACAGCCTGCAGTAAACACACTGACCGTTCTCGTTTACTAAAGCGATTATGTAGAGACGGAGAATACCAGCTAAGATTACGTAATGATGAGGTTCTCTATTACAGCCTGTTGTAAACACACTGACCGTTCTGGTTTACTAAAGCGATTATGTAGGGGAGAAGAATACCAGCCAAGATTACATAATGATATGACCCACTGTAACAGCCCGCAGTAAACACACTGACCGTTCTGGTTTACTAAAGCGATTATGTAGGGGAGCAGAATACCAGCCAGGATTACATAATGATACGATCCACTGTAACAGCCCACAGTAAACACACTGACCGTTCTCGTTTACTAAAGCGATTATGTAAAGTAGTGAGAATACCAGCCAAGATTACATAATGATGAGGTTCTCTATTACAGCCTGCAGTAAACACACTGACCGTTCTGGTTTACTAAAGCGATTATGTAGAGACGGAGAAATACCAGCTAAGATTACGTAATGATGAGGTTCTCTATTACAGCCTGTTGTAAACACACTGTCCGTTCTGGTTTACTAAAGCGATTATGTAGGGGAGAAGAATACCAGCCAAGATTACATAATGATATGACCCACTGTAACAGCCTGCAGTAAAACACACTGACCGTTCTGGTTTACTAAAGCGATTATGTAGGGGAGAAGAATACCAGCCAAGATTACATAATGATACGACCCACTGTAACAGCCCGCAGTAAACACACTGACCGTTCTGGTTTTACTAAAGCGATTATGTAGGGGAGCAGAATACCAGCCAAGATTACATAATCATACGATCCACTGTAACAGCCCGCAGTAAACACACTGACCGTTCTGGTTTACTAAAGCGATTATGTAGGAGTGAAGAATACCAGCCAAGATTACATAATAATACGATCCACTGTAACAGCCCTCAGTAAATGCACTGACCGTTATGGTTTACTAAAGCGATTATGTAGAGGAGAAGAATACCAGCCAAGATTACATAATGATACGATCCACTGTAACAGCCCTCAGTAAACACACTGACCGCTCTGGTTTACTAAAGCGATTATGTAGGAGTGAAGAATACCAGCCAAGATTACATAATAATACGATCCACTGTAACATCCCTCAGTAAATGCACTGACCGTTATGGTTTACTAAAGCGATTATGTAGAGGAGAAGAATACCAGCCAAGATTACATAATGATACGATCCACTGTAACAGCCCTCAGTAAACACACTGACCGCTCTGGTTTACTAAAGCGATTATGTAGGAGTGAAGAATACCAGCCAAGATTACATAATAATACGATCCACTGTAACAGCCCTCAGTAAATGCACTGACCGTTATGGTTTACTTAAGCGATTATGTAGAGGAGAAGAATACCAGCCAAGATTACATAATGTTACGATCCACTGTAACAGCCCGCAGTAAACACACTGACCGCTCTGGTTTACTGAAGCGATTATGTAGGAGTGAAGAATACCAGCCAAGATTACTTAATAATACGATCCACTGTAACAGCCCTCAGTAAATGCACTGACCGTTATGGTTTACTAAAGCGATTATGTAGAGGAGAAGAATACCAGCCAAGATTACATAATAATACGATCCACTGTAACAGCCCGCAGTAAACACACTGACCGTTCTGGTTTACTAAAGCGATTATGTAGAAGAGAAGAATAATACCCGCCAAGATTACATAATGATACGATTTACTGTAACAGCCCGCAGTAAACACACTGACCGTTATGGTTTACTAAAGCGATTATGTAGGAGTGAAGAATACCAGCTAAGATTACATAATAATACGATCCACTGTAACAGCCCGCAGTAAACACACTGACCGTTCTGGTTTACTAAAGCGATTATGTAGAAGAGAAGAATACCAGCCAAGATTACATAATGATACGATCCACTGTAACAGCCCGCAGTAAACACACTGACCGTTATGGTTTACTAAAGCGATTATGTAGGAGTGAAGAATACCAGCCAAGATTACATAATAATACGATCCACTGTAACAGCCCGCAGTAAACACACTGACCGTCCCGGTTTACTAAAGCGATTATGTAGAGGAGAAGAATACAAGCCAAGATTACATAATAATACGATCCACTGTAACAGCCCGCAGTAAACACACTGACCGTTCTGATTTACTAAAGCGATTATGTAGAGGAGATGAATACCAGCTAAGATTACATAATGATACGGTCCACTGTAACAGCCTGCAGTAAACATACTGACCGTTCTGGTCCACAAAAGCTGTTATTAAGAATTCAGTAGCAGTCTTTTGTCCCTACTTTCCTACCGCCACAGGTGATACACCAAACAGCTTGCCAGGTAACTTTCAACTCTAGAATAACCTCGGATTTTGTTACACCGTCTCTTTTTGGAATTTAAAATCTATTGAAACACCTAAATTACTGTAATAATGCATTTGTTTAGAATGTCATTTGTGTTTTAAGTGACCGTTGAAGCTTAAGCCTTTTTTCTGATATTTTATTTATTATTCTACGTTTTAAATTTTATGCATTTTCAGTATATGTATTGGGGTAAAAATAATTCCAGTTTTCTTATAAAATTAAAATTTATTTCGTTGTACTTATTAAAGTATTATGTTTTTCTTAATCGTATTCTTTGTGTTTATAATTCTTATGTTGAAAGCTGTACATACAGCTTACATTACGATAAGTTCAACTGAAGCATGTAATATGTTGATACGACATTAAATTTAAATATTTATGTAATACATTAACCTGTCCCAACAATAACATTTAGTAAGGCACAGCAAATATTATGTTTGATGCTTGTCAGCGAACGTTAAAACGATCAATGGATCACAAGATTACGTTTACATCCAAAATAATATTTAAATTTCCCGTAAAGTTTTGTTTACATTTACAAAGTCTTGGCATTGAAGTATTTTTCTACATCGAAACTTTCCTTCTAATGAGCAATTATTTAATATTCAACGAAACCATAAATCCAGGAATTATGTGAGCTGAATTCCACGTTAGATATTTATACATTTGATCATGTATTTCTGCAGATATTTCCTGCTTCCACCCAGCAATGAAATATCTTTGGTAAATAGGCTACCATGAGCATGATAAACGTCTTTCCTGGTGCTGACGCATGCAATGCAAATAATTATAAACTTTTTACGCAATATGAATATTATTATTTATATTCTGACCGTACCTTGATAGATATGGTCGCATATAAATACCTGCACGGTATTTATACAATAACGATTATTAATACAATGAAAAAAAATCAGAAGGCGCTGATCCAAGTTTTATAGAATTAACCAATGGTTACTGATAAAGTGTTTGTCAATAGGTCGATAGTTTTTTTTTTTTTTTTTTTTTGAACAGAATTGGGTTTGATAACAATAACAGTAATACTATTAATTGAAGGTAATTATTCACTTTCCTTATATGGAGTCTGAAAAAACTTCTCCACATTTAAGAAACTCGAAAAATGTAAAAAATTCCTTATACGAGCAGCTTATTACGCTAAAATTACATTTAATTGTCCGATTGGCAGGTGCTATCAACAGTTTCCAAAATGGGAATTTAACAGTCCCACAGAACTATGTTTATTTACTAGAGCTTCTATTTTGGGTTTCTTATCACAGTGCGCCTGCCGGCCCATAAACATGATTTGATCACTCATGGAATCTGATTAGTGATCTATAGCTCCATGAAAAATGCCCTGAGTTAAAAACTACAGTCACTTTGTCATGAGTGTTAGCTCTCACCCTGTACATGGAAACGAGGAACCCTAGACTAGGTGGACTGATACAGGTAGGAGTTCTTAGCAAGAGAAACTGTGAGCATGGAGACCTGAAGGGTAACACAGCGTAGTCCTTAGCTAATGGATATTTGCAAGTTTATTGTTGAAGGCGGGCAATTTTAAAAATTGTCTTTACGGCATACTTTGCGGAGTTCACGAGTAGAGTAGCGGAAGAAATGCGCTCTCCGTCTGTCAGGGTTCCCTGTCAATCACTTTTTTGTACATTTCTAAAAACATTGCGCTTGCTAGACTATGAATAGTTTAATACATTTTTTGATTAAAGCGACATTATGTATTTAATTAGTAATTACAATAAATTGCTATAATTAGACGACTTCTGTTCTTTAACTTGAACAATTTTATGTCTGAATAGTATTATTAATCATAATGTTTCGGTCGTTGTTCTTGTTTTTTTAATCTATTAGACTATTTTTATTTGTTATTGCTTCTAATGTTTTGAAATGATTGTAACATTGTTAAGTATTATTAATAGTATTGCTACTTTTGTAGTTATCAATTTATTTTATAACGTTTGAACTACACGCATTAAAAGGTGATAAACAAAAATACAAAAAAGCCGATCGACTTGTAATAGTGACTGTAAATTATGAAATTTGGTTAAATAATAAGTGTATATTTAAACAGGATGTATAAATACGTTAAACATACCATAATTATCAATAAAATTTGACGATTTCTATATTATGAGTAGTGGTTAAATATTTCACTAGGATAACTGTACAGTTAGCAACTACTAAAATGACACTCTTGAGTTGAACAAGGTATATAAGCGTAGTGTAAACAACGAGATGAAACTTGTGAAGAGGGGTGGGGAAAAATATAACTGCATGTTTTTTGAATGGCTAGTTCAAGGAATTCGCTCGAATATACCCCTCCCCGCACCCCTCGCTACGTCACTCGTGAGCTCACCACAGTAGTGTCAAACATTCTTCAACTGATGAAGTAGATCAGTACCTCTGCATATGTAAGTATGACAATAAACACATCATAAACCTCGTAATGAGTGTCCAGAACAATAGTACAAGTCGCATTACAAAGAGATCTTTCCAGGACTTTGGTGGACTGGGGAAAATAATCCATTAAGTAGACTAACAAGAAACAACAATGGGGAAGGGTGGTATGTATCTGGATATAGTGAATTCCGGATTTACTTATGATATACTCATGTTTCGTGCTGGAAAAATTCAAGCATGCTTTAGAGCAATGTCATGTACTTTGTAGGTAAACATTATTTTACTTATCGTTACCCTTCCATTACGATATTAGGTATTATAGACACCAACAGTCTAATATGATGAAGTATATGAATTTGCGCCACATATATGATTATTATCGTCATAATCTTTTATACTCTTATCCACTGCTCCAAAAGATTTAAAGCAGATTTCGCAAACTTAATGATGCTATAAATCTGTCTTCCCGACACCTGTTACTGTACTAGAGCAGAGTTCTTAGTGAATTTATTATCTTTACAGCTGATTTACACTTAACATACATTACGCTTAAAATCTATTCAAGGATGCAAATTGTTTAAATAATAATTAATTATGTAACTATCAATTGTTTTGTGTCCATACTTAAGCTATACAAAATCAACACTAAGATTTTATAATGTATTTAAATGATAACGCTTAATTGTTAAAAGCGTTACAAGAATATAGTATTTTTACAAGAAAACTGATAAACAAACTATAAGAAACAGAGAAAGACGCTGTAAAAACTTCAAAACTTTAAAACATTATTACGTTAATTAATTGTCCTAATTAATCAAGGGTATCAATGAATAAACTGGAATGCTAATCTAAATTAACAACTGAAAATGTTAATTAGCAAACCATTACAGTGGCAGAAGATCTTCATGGCGTCCATCTATTCTTTCTAAGAATCAGTAGAAAGATATGCATGGCAAGTTAAAAAGTAAAAAATGCAAATATTCACGGTTAAGGAATTAAATATGGGAATATAAATACTAAGAAGGTATTTATATTCAACCATAACTGTTGAGGTACAGCCAAAATTTAAATAATAATATTCGTATTGCGTAAAGATTTTATAATTACTTACATTGAATGTATCAGCATCAGGGAAGATGTTTATCATGCACATGGTAGTCTGTTTACCAAAGGTATTCCATTGTTGAGTGGAAGCAGGAAATAACTACAGAAATACATGATCAAGTGTGGCCTATAAATATCTAACGTGGAATTCAACTTACATAATTCCTGGATTTATGGTTTCTTTGAGTCTAGGATAATTGCTTATTAGAAGTTTTCAATCAAGTTTAAAAATAGTTCAATACCAGGACCGTGTAAATGTAAACAAAACTTTACGGGAAATTTAAATATTACTTTTGATGTAAACTAACCTCACTTTTGTGTTTGCCAGCGTAACCTTCCTTTTACCGGAAGTGTGTTTTACTTCACCAGTGCAGAGGGAGCTATTATTGCCGTTGTGCTATCGCATATACTCGTATTGAATATTATTGTTTACTACGTAGCACACAGTTCTATAGATTTCACGCTAGTAGTAATAAATATATAAATTTATTAACTTAATAATAAAAATAATAAAAACTTTTAATAAATAATAAAACTTTCAGGAATACTTAAATATTGTTAAATATAACTAAACTTAAACAACGTAGAAGCCATGAAAATCATTTAAGTAGCTTCCCTTATAAGTCATCATTTAACTCTCATTTAAGTAGCTTCCAGCTAAGTACCTTACTTATAAAGGGTACAGATTAAGTCTGCCACAGCCACACGAGCACAGGTCTCACCTATTAATCATGGAAGGATGGATTGTTTGTAGTGCATTAATCACACGTATCGTACACTGATTGCTGGCTCAGATGGTTACTTATACAGAGGTTCAGATTAAGTCTGCCACAGCCACACGAGCACAGGTCACCTGTTAATCACGGAAGGATGGATTGTTTGTAGTGCATTAATCACACGTATCGTGCACTGATTGCTGGCTCAGATGGTTACTTATAAAGGGTACAGATTAAGTCTGCCACAGCCGCACGAGCACAGGTCACCTGTTAATCACGGATGGATGTATTGTTTGTAGTGCATTAATCACACGTATCGTACACTGATTGCTGGCTCAGATGGTTACTTATACAGAGGTTCAGATTAAGTCTGCCACAGCCACACGAGCACAGGTCTCACCTATTAATCATGGAAGGATGGATTGTTTGTAGTGCATTAATCACACGTATCGTGCACTGATTGCTGGCTCAGATGGTTACTTATAAAGGGTACAGATTAAGTCTGCCACAGCCGCACGAGCACAGGTCACCTGTTAATCATGGAAAGATGGATTGTTTGTAGTGCATTAATCACACGTATCGTGCACTGATTGCTGGCTGAGATCTTTACTTATACAGAGGTTCAGATTAAGTCTGCCACAGCCACACGAGCACAGGTCACCTGTTAATCACGGATGGATGTATTGTTTGTAGTGCATTAATCACACGTATCGTGCACTGATTGCTGGCTCAGATGGTTACTTATAAAGGGTACAGATTAAGTCTGCCACAGCCGCACGAGCACAGGTCACCTGTTAATCATGGAAAGATGGATTGTTTGTAGTGCATTAATCACACGTATCGTGCACTGATTGCTGGCTGAGATGGTTACTTATACAGAGCTTCAGATTAAGTCTGCCACAGCCACACGAGCACAGGTCACCTGTTAATCACGGAAGGATGGATTGTTTGTAGTGCATTAATCACACGTATCGTGCACTGATTGCTGGCTGAGATGGTTACTTATACAGAGGTTCAGATTAAGTCTGCCACAGCCACACGAGCACAGGTCTCACCTGTTAATCATGGAAAGATGAATTGTTTGTAGTGCATTAATCACACGTATCGTGCACTGATTGCTGGCTCAGATGGTTACTTATAAAGGGTACAGATTAAGTCTGCCACAGCCACACGAGCACAGGTCACCTGTTAATCACGGAAGGATGGATTGTTTGTAGTGTATTAATCACACGTATCGTGCACTGATTGCTGGCTCAGATGGTTACTTATAAAGGGTACAGATTAAGTCTGCCACAGCCACACGAGCCCAGGTCTCACCTGTTAATCATGGAAGGATGGATTGTTTGTAGTGCATTAATCACACGTATCGTGCACTGATTGCTGGCTCAGATGGTTACTTATAAAAGGTACAGATTAAGTCTGCCACAGCCACACGAGCACAGGTCTCACCTGTTAATCATGGAAGGATGGATTGTTTGTAGTGCATTAATCACACGTATCGTGCACTGATTGCTGGCTGAGATGGTTACTTATAAAGGGTACAGATTAAGTCTGCCACAGCCACACGAGCACAGGTCTCACTGTTAATCATGGAAGTTTGGGTTGTTTGTAGTGCATTAATCACACGTATCGTGCACTGATTTCTGGCTCAGATGGTTACTTATAAAGGGTACAGATTGTCTGCCACAGCCACACGAGCACAGGACTCACCTGTTTAATCATGGAAGGATGGATTGTTTGTAGTGCATTAATCACACGTATCGTACTCTGATTGCTGGCTCAGATGGTTACTTATAAAGGGTACAGATTGTCTGCCACAGCCACACGAGCACAAGACTCACCCGTTAATCATGGAAGGATGGATTGTTTGTAGTGCATTAATCACCCGTATCGTGCACTGATTGCTGGCTCAGATGGGTTAATTAAAAGCGGTAATCCACCGTTACAATCAATATTACACCTAATGATCAGAGGAGACCGAGTGAACCATTGATTGGCTATTTATTCAATGTGAATGAAAACTTATTCAAAATGTATTCAGAGAATTCCAATATTTATATCAAACCTTTACAACATTTCATTATCACTGCAGTAATACTTTTGAGGATGCAAATGTAAATAATTATTTGTAATCCAAGAGCGAAATAGTATTTTAAAGTAAAAGTTATGAATCTGGTAGGTACAAGTTTGGACTAAGAGGGATGGACCAAGTTCAAAAGCTACTTAACTAACTTAATTTGGCTGATACCGAACAATCATATAGGCAGCTTAGTCTTCTACTGGAAAAAATTACTTACTCATAGTAACATTGTTCAGGTTTTTAGTGTGTAAGCAAAAATAAATACAAAACACATGAAACCTCAAAACATTGAAAGTTAATTTGCCATATTTCCCCTAATCTTTTCTGTGTTCACTTTTCCGTTTTGTTTCTTTGAATTACTTTCCATTCTTTGAAATGCTTAAATTTACCATAATGCTATTATGTGTTAAATGTTTTGTTAAAATAAACACCATGGGCTCTTAACGCATGAATCGCGTAAGTTGTTGTAGCATGAAATAAGCCGCCTAGTTTGGAATAACTGATAGATTTGTAATGCAATTCAAATAATAGTGGATGTTTTGCAGCCTCTGCAGTACTTGAGAGCTGAGTGCTGCAGTGTTGAGACTGTTGTAGTGAAGCCGTCCTCCAAACATAGATGGCGGCGGCTCTCTCCGCGTTTTGTACCACTCCAGGGTGGCGATCGAGTCTAAAAAATAAAAAACAATCGTAATCAAGGCGCATTTTTGAGGATATACTAGGACCAGCTAACAGAACTTGCTAATGTCGGTGGTTCCTAAGTCTGGCCATGGACGTTTGTCTCCATAGTTTAAGCACCCACGTTTTTAACTGTTCTTCACATATAATCTGTGCATTTTGTTTAAAACTGTTGGTGCCGCAAACAAATAAATTTTAACTAAAAATACGTTAATAATAAAAGTTCAGGAAAACAAAACGGAAGTGTCAGTGTTATAGTCAATTTAATATTTATGACAAACAGACTTGCATTTCTGAGGGGAAACTCTTTGTGATAAATTTCATTAACGAGGGAAAACATATGTTTAGTTTTTTATTGCTCTCCATAAACATTGAACTGCGTGCAAACTTCTCACGTAATTTTGAAGTTTTCTATGTGCCGATATACGAAATAGCTTTAATTATTAACTTATGCATTAAATTCATCATTAAAATATTTCTATCTTCGTGCATTTATACTGCTGAAAGTCTTTGCCGTAGCAATAGCTTTAACTTTTTAATCTAATTTTTAGTTGATCTTAGTTCTAATTACTGGCAGTTTCGGTTTAACATCTGTTGACTGAAGATGGCTCTTCACAATATTTCAAGAAGTTCATCGTTTAAATAATGTTTGAAAGTGATGTGAAACAAAAGAATTAGATGGTAATTAAAAACTAATTGCTGGAGAGTGGTATAATGCTACTCCTGGAAGTAAGTAGCTTGAACAAAAGTACTTCACAAACTTTACAGACAGAGAGATGCAGAGTATGGAGACGACGCCAAATAAATTAAAAATATGATACATTTCTAAATATTACAGTTCAATGACTACAGGATCAGTCATACCAACGTATCGGTAAGAAAATCTAATGGTGGAAGTGTGATGTAGGCGAAAACTTTATTTAGGAGGCAACAGTAAAGAATCAGTCGTACTAACATATCGGTAAGAACGTCTATTGATGGTTGTGTGGTTTAGGCGACTGTAAGGAAACCTATTACTGGATGTGTAGTGTACGTTAAAGCTGTAATGATGAGAAAAGAGTATATGATCAGTCTCATGAAGCTATCAGTAAGGAAACCTATTAGTGGATGTGTGGTGTACGCCAAATTTGTAATAATGAGGAAAGAGTATAATGATCAGTCTCATGAAGCTATCACGAGGAAACCTATTAGTGGATGTGTGGTGTACGCCAAAGTTGTAATGATGAGAAAAGAGTATATGATCAATCTCATGAAGCTATCACGAGGAAACCTATTAATGGATGTGTGGTGTACGCCAAATTTGTAATAATGAGGAAAGAGTATAGGATCAGTCTCATGAAGCTATCAGTAAGGAAACCTATTAGTGGATGTGTGGTGTACGCCAAAGCTGTAATTTCGGCTGGTGTTTTCTGAGAACGTATTCTAACCCTTCTCTCTATTTGTATCTACTCTGTATCAGTTTGAACTTTCAAAACTATTCAAGATTTTCCTTTAGCAATCATAATAATCACAAGTAACATGTTCCGAAAATCAATAGTACGTCTAGGACAAATTTTGTAACAGATTATTAATAACCAGCCACTCCTGTTCACGTAAAAAATAAGCTTTAAGACTTCTTTATAAAAACTGTTTTCACTCTCTACTTTTTTTGCCTCACCTAACCATACCAGTAAAAACATATACGGAGTACTGACATTTTAATCTGTTGGTTAGTTTTAATTAGTTAGTCAGATTTATTATTACAGGGATAATATAAACACAATTTTAGATCACGTTTAACATTTTCTTGTATTATATATAGCAGTACTGACTATTTTTGATACATGTAAATGTTCAGGAGAAATAAATTATTTTGATTTTTTATGGGAGGTAAGATTATAGGATCAGTGATACTAATCGATCGTTAAGAAAATCATTTTGGTGCAAATGTGGTATATACAAATATTGTAGTGTGGAGACAATAGTATAGGATCTGTCATATTAATTTCTTATTACCGAATTGCTGTATTAAAGATTCGTTATTAAGATGCCAAATAAAAACCATTAAAATTCAAATGTTAATGTTCTCATAATGATAAACATTCAGGTCAACAATATTATGGAATGAGTAATTTGTGAAAATTTAAATTTTCAGTTTTATTAATGATCTAAGTATGATACTTTTAGTATTAATGATCTACATATGTGTTTATTAAATGGCTAGTTCAAGGTTTATACGTCAATATTTAAAGTGAAGAACATGTTGAACCACGTAGATGTGTATGTGATATTATTTTCCCCAGGTCGAAATATAAAGCTGAAACAGTGCTGAATAAATTGACTTACACATATATCACTACAGTCCACTTCAGCACCTTCGCGTCTGAGAAGGATATATGGCAGAATACTGTGTCTCAGATTTCCCTATAAAATACTAAAAATACAGTGGTTGCTCCCGTCATTACTCTAAATTTGAAATGCGAATTGTGTAATCAATAAATTCTGTATTCTCTTATAATTTAATAACTACGAGTACTCGTATAAAGGGTGGTTTCTTAAATTGACAACAAACTTTCGCTTAAAACAATATTACATAATGCTTTGAAAAGCTGCCACCATTTTCTAAAATGCGGTCAAATTTGTTTTTCGTATGGCACAACCTGTATTTTATTATTATTCCCTATGATACGAATATAAAAAGTAATGTTATGCCTTACCAATAATAACGAAGATAATGAGAGCTGGAAGTATTAAGATTCTTAATGGAGTGACACATTGAGAAAATCCTTTTTATCATACTGAAAATAACGGCTGTTTTGAAATGTCAACACTTCGAGGTCCCATATATCCCCGTTATTAACGGAAAATCGGAAAAGTGCCATGAACTTTCGAAATGCCTTAACATTACTTTTTCTACTCGTATCAAAGAGAATAATAACAAAATACAGGATGTTCGGTAAGAAAAATATTGATCACCATAATCGAAAATGGTAGCAGTTCTTAAAATTTTGAAATTCATATTTTAAAGTGTATCTTAACACAAGGGAAGCTTCCCAATGTTATTGAGGTTCTTAGCAAATAGCCAACAATAACACAAAACTGAATAAACGGCAACTCTTAATGTCGGCAATATCTTGTCACAGTAAATCTGCTCTAAAACCACTTATTTATTATTCGATTTAAATAATTTTATTGTCATTATATTTGTGAAAGAACCCATTACAACTGTTTTTTTTTTCAATTTTTTAGAAGAAATGCTAGTTTTTTAAGATATTCTAAGTTTAAAAGTTTAAATGGTCGCCATTTTGAAAATATTAAAACCAATTACATGATATTCTTTACAGTAACTAGCCTTTTTATACAAAATTTTAGTCAAATTTGATATAATTTAATTTATTTCTTTTTAAGAAATTAATTTTTTTTATAAAAATCGCAGACAGATGGGAAATCTAAAAACATCGGAGACCATGTTCATATGGTGAAATATGTTTATCTTGATCTAAGCAGTAACCTTGTAATACCGTTGTCCAGAGAGTTATTGGACACCCTGATTGTATATTTATAGTTCATTATAATTATGATAATTTCAGTAACAAATTATTAAATTGTGAAGGTCAAGTGTAATGTAAACAGAGGGGAAATTACTACTGCAGCATATGTCCGTAATTTGATGCGATTTTATTATAATATAACAAAAATGGATTTTAAATCCTCCTGATAAAATCGACGTGTTTTCAATTTTTCAGTTTTTTCATTAGCCAAACGTGATCATAAATACAGTAAAATTAAAACAACATTATTGGTTAAAATGCAAGACTTCATAACTTTAGTAATATCAGGAAGAAAGTGGAGGTTTATCGGTGTTTGAAAACTTTTGTGATTTACAAGACAAAATGCTAAGCCGCAACTTGAATAATTTAGTAGTTTGGTTTCGTTACCTTCACTGAGATACATCTATTGTGTGGAGCAATGAGTTTTTTCCACAAGTAATATAAGTTTGTTATTGAAAATGGAAGGTTTCCAGGATATTAGGATTTCGGGTATGCCATCGTTACATATACAATATGCATATCACTACGTTTCAAAAGTTTTAAATCCACCCTCTTCGTCATGTTATGAGAGCAATTAATGTATAAATCCTACAATGTGCAGCAATGCACTGCCACTAAAATATATAATGAAAATAAGGGAACATACTCGAAAACTGCTTGATATCCAGACAGGAGAAAATTAACCCAGTGTTGTCACAGCACAGAAGTGAAGAGCACAAACACAGGTCACACCTACACAAGCGCAAGTGAGACACGAATAATTTACTTGTTACATGATGATTTAGAAAAGTAATGTATACAATCAGTAATGATCAATATTTATTTACCAGGAGTATCATATGTGTATATATTAAATATCAGGTAACCCAAGCTGCGCTCGGTATTTTCTCTGGTGAATCGAGTTTTGGGATTCATTTTTTGGTAACGATATATACTAGGGATTCCGCAAATCGATAAAACTATAAATGGCATTGCTGTATATTGTTCTGCCATCTTACGCATTAAAGGATATTTTTAATCTGTCTCCTTTGTTTCGTCACTGATAGTTTCTAGATTATTTATTGTACTGTATATTCAGGAGAATGTAACAACTTTTCTTGTATGTGAAAATGTTCATAGTTTTATAAGACAAGGCCAATAAAGTAACCTTTGTATGCATGCATCATCACAAATGAATGAACGAATAACGTTTATTCCAGCAGGTTTATATACAACATATATACAATCTTTTCTTAGATAAAATAACTATTATTATATATACAGCAGCTGATATATAGAAAAAAATGTAACGAAATAGCACAATAAATATAACAATACTGGGAAAGCTTTGTTAATTAACAATGGTATAAAAACAAATGCTCCAGAACTATGAAAAGCTTTATAGTTATTAAACCTTGAGATGTGTAATATTTTGCCTATTAACTTTAGGAAGTCTTCCCATCAAGATTTTCAAAGAAAAGTACACCATTTCCTGGTAAATAATCCTTTGTTACAAAATAACTGAGTTTCTTTGGTTTAGATTTTGCCAACTTTGCGTGTTTAAGTTACTCTTGCATGACTAATCAAGAGGGTATTTGTTGTTAAAAGCTCTGTATGAAAATGTCTGTTAGTAAGAACTATTAGCTATAGTAAGAACCTATAGCTATAGTATTATTTAAATTGTTTGTTTTTTATCTCATGTCTGTTAATTTATTGTTTATTATATGTTATTAATGCTTATCTCTTGGTTGTCGGGACTAATGCAGGTTGTATTTGCCTTTTGGTCAATTATATTCTTGATACCTTTAAACAGAGTTTAAAACTGAATGTTACCTAATTGATAAATACATGTGCGAACACAGTGGTCCACCTGTAGTTATTAGAGCCAGAATGAGATTTCGGTCTACTAATCAATGGCCCAGCGACACAACAAAAACAGTCAGGTAACAATTAACGCTGTTGGGAAACATTACTTTTATTCGACCAACGACCCTTTTTCCCTTTTTACGGTAAGATTAAATATTACCGTAATCGCTTATTCTGTCAGTACTTTGCAGCAACAAGGAATAAAAACAGAGTCAGATCAGCTGTAAAACCCGAGCCAATCAACGGTTTATTCTTCATCAGTCAAGTGTCCGATGTTCATTGATTAGTGAGGAAATCTCTCTCGTTTTGCATTCAAATAATAATGTTTTATAATATATACTTATATCATCATTTCGTATCAGGCACTTTTTCAATTTCTAGTATTCTTTCTTTTATATTTAATCTGGCTTCACGCGCCCTTTTTTTTCAATTTTCTCCGTAACTTTTCAGCTTCGCCCACACAATTTTAAATCTTGAGGCTTTAGTCCGACAGTACAGTTTGTACCAGTTCTCCCACATGCATATTGCATCACGTTTGCCTTTTCTAAAGCCTCGTCATTATAAAATATTACAGCATCATACACTCCATGTACAATGTGTCTAGCCCAACAAAATTCCTTTTTTTAATTTGCTTTCAAATCATGTTATCATACTATTGTTTTACTTGAGCAGCTGGTTTTAGCATAAACAAAAAAAATTGTCACTACTGTTTAGCCAACTTATTTACTTGGTGGTGTAAGAATTTTGATCTAGACCTACTGTATTGTGCAGTACTATATAAAGTTGTCATTAATAAACAAACTCCAACCGCGTGTATTCAGAAAAATTTAATGTTTAACCTAAATATGAGTGAAGTGTCATGTATTTGGTATCAATGTAGTGAGAAATAATTATAGAATAACAATAACCAATAAAATAATATGAAACAATTCACTAACATCTCCCCGTAACAGGATAATGGAAGTAATTTAAAAGTGCGGCTAGAAGTGAACCTTTGGATACCGGTCTTGTACAGATGAGACCCGATCTCCAAACTCTTGTTGTCAAATTGATGTTTTAGGTGTTATGCCCTTGGTCATCGGCAACGTAGAGTCTTAGTATTCGTTTGTGCACCGGTCAATTTATGACATTTTGTTTTTAATCTTCTGCGCATCTGACTGAATTTAGCAGCGCTTTCATCGACCATGTTTTCTAAATAAAGCTTACTCAATATTGATAGACTGCTATTTAGATCTAAAATATCCTGTCCATCGTCCTTCTACGTAATAAAATCTACATGTTTTGATTTGATAGTTACACGCTGTCGAGAGTTATAGATACAAAGTTAAAGAAACCATTTTAATTTATTTTTTAGTACAAAAAACAGGAAAGCTGATGAAAGATTAGATAAATACAAACATGTAATGTTCGTATTTCAGAATAGTTTTTTAAAAATAGTCCTGCAGTATACTTTATGCTATTATCAGAACAAGAATGTAGTTTTGGATACAATCATCGTTATCTGAAACACACAACTACACCAAGATCCAATCTCTGGTTAGTTCATTTCGGGGGTTTAGTTCCATTCAAGTTCGATAGCTTGTAATTAATTGCTTTACGTCATCTGGATCGTAATCTGGTACTAAGTTACAGTTATTATTCATATCTTTACTAAACCAATACACCACAGCCAGATCTCTACTTAAATCCTATATCAAGCCTCAGTTTCTGTCTATATCTAATGTATTTCATTATTTATTGAACATATCTCTGAAAAACGCGAAATCTCCAGAAAGTTGGATCCTAATGAGACACACTTACCAATATGAAAGCTGTGCTGCAATATTCATACTTTTACACTTTCCTTTACGTAGAAATTGTGTCAAACTATTCTCCAAATTACTCTAAGGACGTAGCCAGGGTACAGTCAAAGTTAAACTGGCATCAATGTTTTCACTATACTATACTAAGAGTTTTACTTGTAAATTTACAGCTTCAGTTTATTACATAGCCAATATATTGCAATTAGTTTACATCACATTTCAGAGCTATTATCAATAATTTCACATGAGTATGTTTTTAATAGTCTATAAATATATTTGTAGCAAATCTTAAGCTTCTGTCATGCCATCTTATTGACGTAACTATATCTGCAACATTCAAATATACAGGGTGAATAAAAAAATTCAAGAACCCTCTTCTATTTTTTCATAAAGTTTATATAAGGAGATATCCTGTGGGCAGTGGAGCTACCCAAATGTGGAGAGGAAGTTTAATTTAATGATTTTGAAAAATTTTGTAATCCAAAAAATGGGGAATTTAGGGTGCAACTAAAAATTTTAAATTTTAACCCCTTTCAAGTGACCTCTCATTTTGAAGAGCATAAACAAACTTAAACAATTGTTAAAAACAGAGATGGCTATCTCTTTCCCATCCAAAACTAATAAATAGTCAAAATGTTAGTGGAGTCTTTACACTTAAATTTACAAAAATACCAGTAGAACACGACCAAGATTTAAAAAACAGGATTGTTGAGGCCTGCAACCAAATACCACTTCCTACTTTTCAAAATGTGAGATATTAGCTCAGCCTAAGGTTGTCTCACTGCCAAATAATAGGAGAACTTCAATTTGAACGTTTGATTCGATTTTGGTAATGTGGTGAGTTATTAACAATACTTTTTATGGTAACACTGACTATTACTTTGGATGGGAAAGAGAATAGCGGTCTCTGGTTTTCATCATTGTTTGTTTATGCTCTTCAAAATGAGGGTCACTTGAGAGGGGTTCACATTTTGAAGTTTTACGTTGCCCCCAAAATTCCACATTTTTATGGGATAAAAACATTTTAAAACCATCAAATGAACCTTTTTTCACATTGCAACACTACCCAAAGGATCCTTACATAAATTTAGAAAACACAGGGGATCTTGACTTTTTATTCACTTTGTATAAAGTTACGTATATCATTTATTTATTTGCATGCTACATTACAGGACAATTTGTCCAATTACATTGTAGCATTATAATGTAAATCAATAAATTTAAGATAATTAGTAAATTATACAAGTACAAACAATCAACAATACTTAATCATCAAAGTCTAAATACTAATAACTGTAACTAATTAATAAATACACTATACAATTTACCCTCATCTGAAATAACCTTAGATCAAATATTTAAAGCTGAACATTTTAATTTAAATATAACATATTTTTACGAGACATACGAGACATACATATCACATTTTACTAAGTTTACGTTTTACAAAAGTAACAAGTATGGTAAATAAATGTATCATTGGTACATTTCCAAAACTTCCAAGAGTACGATATTTAAGTGTTTTATAACTTAAGAAAATAAAGTGGAGCTTCTCCATGATTATTTATTGTGAGATTCCTCACTATTTTTCAGTAGTTGTTGGAATAATAAAAAATGCAATTATATCAATTTATATTTAAGTGATTGTAAGAGTCCATCGACCTGTGTTGTGATGAGAGTAACAATATGAGAGTCTTGGAGTAACACGAGGTGTCCATTAGTTCTCACAACATTATTCTCGGAGGAACATTGTCTACTTCACAACTTTTATCTCTTAAGTTATCAAGACAAATTACTGTTTGTTAACGGAATTATTTCACTTATGTTAATGAGAATTTTAAAGGTCCGTGTTTTATGTATGCTCTCAAATAAGGTGCTTAAAAGATACATAAAAGCAAAGTAATTTAGTAATTAACGCTTCAACTCGAACATTGATGAGATTCTTAAAATAAACAAAGTCAATAATACCGTATGGGGTCGTATTTAATTTTGTAAGTTAATAATTGAATTGTCAACATTTCTTAATCCCTATTCCAAGTGTCGTTCTTTAGTTTTGGAAATAATCATGGGGTTTGCTGGTATGTATGCAATATATTGTACTTACTATATATCGGGTACGGAAGTGCGATGTATAATTACCTACATTTTAAGCAAAGTGTCGTAGATCTCTCAAGGAAATAAATGCCCAGGGGGCAAGGGTGAGATGCAGTCGCTGATAGCGCGCTGTAGATGAGGTAGTAACGGGATTTATGGCACTGTGTGAGGGTAAAGTGGGATACCGGGGGGGTAGTCCGCGCCGACAGTACACAGGATCGGTGGGTGAGGGCGCGTTGGAGCTGTATTTAAACTATTAGGTGACATATGTGCGTGAGGTAGGCGACGGATCACGCGGTCATGGAAACATTAGGGGCCGCTTTCACGTCATGGGCCTTCGAGGGGGTGCACAATAGCGTGGCACTATACAGGGTCCGTGCTACAGTATTATATGTAGGAGAGATGGGTGGGGAGTTACAATTATGGAGAGTGCAGCGGTGAGATGGATATGATTAGTTGGGGGAGGAGGCAGAAAGTGTTGATGCCTTCGGTGATTTAAAAATTTAACTAGGAGAGTCAGATAAAATTGATAAGCTTTGACGTCCGGGAGTCGAGGGGGTGTTAACACAACAGTGACATATGTTCTCTTAGAGAGAACAGACAAAATATAGTATAGTCTAACAATTACAAAATTTTTGGTGATAGGTCACAGGGTCGGCAATTGTCATAAGCTCAGAATACGTCTGCATTAGTCAATCGCTTTATACTAGGGTGGTCTGAGACGAGCGGAGAGCGATACGATGTCATATATTTTAGATCGGAGTTATGTAGGACACTTTGAGGCACATCTATGCAATATGATCTTAGAGGCGCGGATCTGGAACAAGGGAAACAAGAGTGTCTATCTGGATGCTCGGAATCAGAGAATTATTTAAGAGGTTGTACTGCTATACGTCTACATACACTTGGTCTCTCGGCCAACGTAAAAGGGTCGTCGTACGTCGCGCTGGGTGCTCTCCTCTCAACTTGGACGATAAAAAGCGCTTCAAGGCTTACAGTTCCACAGCAGAACACATGAATCATGGCATGGAGTCACGTGCTAGGGAGAGTCTGCTTATTCCAGGTCGCGTGTAGTGAGTGCAGTCTACTGAACATCTATATCGGACAGTGAGCACTAGAGTGTTTTGTTACAAGGTATTAACTAAGCAACTGTAGAAAGACGAACGATAGACCACTAGTATCGTTGAGGTCTAGGCGTCGCACGCTCAAAGATTTAGGCAGGCCATGGTACGTTATCAACTTTCTGTCGTAAAACACACAGTGTGCGGTATGTGGATTGTTAACATTTTGCGGAGATATGCGTTTAAGATACATGCTAGGGGGAGATGTCCGCGAGGATAGTAACATTATACGTTGACGTAAGTGGTTCATCGTTACTTGTTAGACTTCATTTTCGGATTCTTCACAAGACATCGTACAGAGTCAGGTTGGGGCTAGTGGGCGGAGACGAGTAGTGGCTTTTAGTACTAGAGAGTCCAAGTACTCGAGGGTAGTAGTGAAGATAAGAGCGAATGATGGAGTTTACAGTGTATAGTGGGTTGGAGCACACAGAGGATGAGAGATAGCGTAGCTAGGGAGTTTTTTAACATAAGTATGGAAGATGTCGGATGGTATAGTATTTAATGCGGTAGTAGTTGGCGCGATGGATTGTGGGATGCGTGGGATTATGAGAGGTGGTGAGGGGGATGAGTCTGATCTGCTCTCAGTAAGAAAGTATTGCTTAGGAGATTATGTAGTAGACTAAAGTGAAATGTGATTCGAATTACGTCTGACAGATGGGTGTCTATAGTTTACTATCTTTAATAAGGCAGTAAGAGACGCAGAGGGAGATAAGTATGTTGTTTATATATAGTGTCGGACGATATGAGTTTGTTATGAGGAGCGTCTTGGTGTGTTACTTTGGAATGACACGCGATCTTGTTTAGGGGGGGGTGTCTATTGTGACATGCCGGTGATAAAATGTTCTGGACGTGACTAGTTAAGTATAAGACTATCTAGAGTGTCTCATTGGTTGGGCACAGGAGAAACAGAATAGAATACAGAGGTCCTCGTGGAGCGGTAGGATGGTCGCTCAAGATTGCTGTTCAGTGGTCTCTACTGAGGGGGAGATTGGATTAAGAGTGGGGGGACTTGGCAGCGATCGGTAGAGGCATGGAGTGACATCATGATGTACGTACGGTAATTTTTGTGTCGCTTGTCCGTTCAAGACACGAGTCAGTGTGTGAGAGAAATGGTGTGCACAGGTGTGTACTCAGTGAGCCGGAACGAACATAGTGAGTGGGACTATGGCTTTGGAGTAGTTGGAATGGTATAGGACTGTGAGTGTTCAGTGCGGTTTGGGTGATTTATGAAGGGTAGAATGTGACATGGGGTACAGTATAGGTGGGTACAGGAAGAGGCTACTGGTCTATGGCACGGTAAGGGGTAGTAGAGGGTGGAGAGAAGTGATGATTATCGCATTTACTTTCAACGTGTGGGAGTACGGAGCGTATCATATAGCATTAGGTCACTTTGACAGTGAGGAGTGCTGGGGTCTTGGATTTGTGGGGAGGAGGTTCGTGCGTTATGAGGTTGTGACTGTTGTATGGATGGGCACGAGGGTGGTGGACAGCTGTGGGGTGTAAGTTGGGAGGTGTGGTTTGACTTTCTGTGTATAGTGTGTGGCGTTACAGAGTCAGGGACATGGGTGGGTTGTGGTTGTTTAAGGAGCACACGGGTAGTGGCGATACAGGGGGGGGTGGATGATGGGGTGTGAGTGAGAGCAGTGGACAGCACGTCTGGATATAGGATGGGCGGAGAGTGAACGATTGTACGGAGGAGATGATATTGGACAGTCACAGTCTTATGGGGAGAGTGGGGGGGATGGGGAAAGGGGGGGATTGATTGTTGTGTCTGTTTCGTGTCACGTATAGATTTGATACATTTAAGTGAGAGGGTCGTATTTGTATGAGATGTGTTTTTCGACGGGGGAAGTTAGATGTACTCAGGGGGAGTGGGTATGGGGACACAGGATGCGAGCGAGTGATAGTTATATTATAAGGGGAGGATATGTGCGGGACACTTGGCATCATGCTCGTTATTGCTGTGTTTGCACCAATTGTTGGGGAGCAGATGGGTAGTTAGATAGGTGGAGAGTAGGACACGTCTGAGCATCAGATTTTGTGGTGGAAGGGGGGCGACGGGGGAGCAGTGTTTCTGAGAGAGAGTTAGCGTGAGGAGTTACGATGGATTGTGGGAAGAGACATTAAAAGGTTAGGATTACACATGACAGACAAACAAGTCATCAATACATTCTAGATTGTAGATATAATGATGTGGGCTGTGCTGGTGCAAGCTTTAATTTATGATGTAGACTAGTAGTTAAACTGTCGTGCAAGGGGTCAGTAGTATAAGAGTAGTGGAACTAGGAGCATTTAGTACGTCTATGAGGGCGGTCTAACTGAGGTTTTTAAAGAGTGAGGATGGGCAAGAGTGTTGAATAGTATAGAGGTACAGTGATAGGTGTGCATATTTTTGTGAGGTACACTATAGATTTCATTGATTTATGGTGGAGGCACCGGGAGAGACTATCTATAGTGTCTATGGAAAGGGGGGGGAAGTGGGGGGTTATTAAGTTGAGGTATTTGTGAGACACATATTTTGTTTGTGGTGGGGTGGGATGAAGATATTGAAGTGGTGTTTGGTGTGGGGGAGGTGGGTGATAGGGATGAGGAGGTAGGGGTATTGTGCGTGCGCAGGCGAGGGAGGGAGAGGGGAGGGGGGGAGATTAGCGTGTGATGCGTGCGCACGACGGGTGTGTATTATCATTACAATCTGTCTATATGTAGGATCATTGAAGTGTGGTGTGGGGGGGTGTTTTGGTGTAGGAGATGAGACAAGCAGGGTTTACAAGTTGAGTGACGTTCATGGGTGATGAGGTCAGGGAATAGTAAAGACATTATCATGACTATTACCAGAGGTGAGATGATCACAACGGGGAATGTTATTAGTGTGCAGTATTTGAGAGGCACGTTGGATCATTATCATCTGTTCTATGACTACAACTCTGTGAATGGTGGGTTGGTCTTCTTGGGATGGGTGATTTTAAAGTGGACATTAGGAACTGTACATGAGAATAAGTGAGAGGGCGAGGATAGTAAGTGGAGAATTAGTTATGGAAGTGTTAAGGGGGGGGTGTGAGTGAGTAAAGTTTAGTTCAATAAAAGTGCGAGCAGCGTGTGCGTGAGTGGGTTTATGACATGTTGATTGTGTGGGGGGGAGGGTGGGAGGGGGGGGGGGAGATGATAGATTGATGAAGAGGTGGAGTGAGGGGCAGGAGTGCGTGAGAGAGGGGGAAGGGGGGGTGGGGGGAGTGGTGAATAGGGGGGAGAGGGGAAAAGAGAGGGGGGGAGAGTAGGGGGAAAAGATGATGTTTGCGCGTAGTGATTGTGCGAGTGGTGTGGATTAGGAATGATGGCGAGAGAGTGAGTGCGCGTGAAGATGAGAGCGCTAGAGCGTGCGGAGGGTAAGGGGTGGAGTGAGCAGAGAGCGCGATATAGTTATAGATAGAGGAGTACGTTTTGAATTTTGTGTGCTGAGAGAGTGAGTATAAATAGATGTTGTTGACACAGACTACTATAGTGGGGCTATTAGGTCTACAGACGAGCGAGTAGAATACAGACAGATTATCGATCTGAGGAGTGTGGGGCGGAGAGGATTCGTAGGGGGATATAGGATAAATATATGTGGGAATTTAGGTCTTTATCTATCATTGGTAGAGTTGTGGATTGTATGGGGGAGGAGTGGGTGGTGTATTTGTGTGGGTGTGTAGTGTTTGATGTAATGGGTTTGGTGTGCGTCTAGAACTGATAGTCATTTGTTGATCTCAGGTGAGTACATGATGTGTGGGTGCTGTGATAGAAGAGTTAATAGACACACAACTATTGAAGATTGCACTGTTACATAGTTACTCGTGATCTAGTCAGTGACATAGATAGGGGGTTATTACAGGCTATGATTACGGATGCAGTAAATAGCAGGTGGATTCACGGGACAGGGTGGTACTGGTATGATAGTTGACTTAAGGTATGTGGATATTGATGTGAGGTAGTTGTCAGGTATGTATCTTGGAGGTGACGACACATGTGACTAGTTTACTGTTGCGAGTGATTGTTGATAGGGGGTGTAGATGTGTACAACACATCAGGTGTTCACAGTTACTAAAACAAGTATGTTGAATGTTGGCAGAAGACAAAACAGACATAATGACATTAGGATGGATGGCGATAGTACAGACACGAATTGATGAGTACTTCTCAGCATGACAATGAAAGAAACAGCGAGCATGATGGGTGATAGAGGGGATAATGAGGTGTGGTGGACTAGAGGTCTCTAAGTCTTACTTGCATTGAGGTTAGTACTGAGTGGGGGTAGTTGTATTAGTTAGAGACACGTGTATAGGACAATTGGTGTGTGATTAGTGGAATTGATTGTATTATGAAGTTGGTAGTAGGTATTGGGGTGGAGGGGTAAGGTGGAGAGGTGATGTTTATTTTTGAGTGAGGAGTGGTGGAGGGGGGAAGGGGGTTGAATATTACACTATGAAGTGTGTAGGACTGTATAGACTTGGTTGATATTAAGAGAGTGATTAGACGCACTGCTACATTATTAAAACAACAACACACAAATATATAACACATTGGTATACACAGAGCGTGGACAGCACACGGGGCAACTACACTTATGGTAACGGAGTTAGGATTTTATCTATATATATAATTGTGAGTACTATATCTAAACATATCTACTAGTGGATATTGTGTGCATGAGGATGCTGGATAGTACTAGAGTGACGGCGGTTACTGTGAGGACAGATATGAAGGGATGAATGTGGTGGGTATATGGAGTTTTATGGTGTGGTGGTGGGTGGGATGGGTTATATGGGGGGGGTGATATGGGGATGGGTTGTGATTAGAGTGAAGGGAGTAGAGGGAGTTAATTTTTTTTAGGGGTTTTATAGTAGTGTGGGGAAATAGTAGGGAGGGTGGGGAGGTAGGGATAGAATGGGGTTGTTTTTGTTGGGTGTAATGGGGTTGTGGTATATGGGGGTGTTGTGGTTTGGGTTTTAGTTTTTAGGGTTTTGTGGTGGGGAAAGTGGATAGAAGGGGGGTTATTATAGGATGTATAGAATGTGTAGTTTTTGGGTTGGGTGTTTATGGATTATATTAGAGTGAGGTTATGTTGGGTAGAGGATGTGTATATTTGTTTTGTATAAGGTAACGAAGGGTATAGGTTAATAGTATTAGTTGGGGAGGGAATTATTGGTGTAGGTAGGGGTATTAAAGGTGGGGGGGGTAAGTATTTCAGATGATTATAGTTAGTGAGAGGGGCCATAGTGTTTGGTGTGGTACGGTTTGTATATTATAAGTATAGTATGTGTATTAGTGAAAGCGGGATAGGAACAGTTAAATGCGCTTAGATCGATAACTCTAATTCATTGGGGACGATATAAGTTGTACACGTATTACCTCTGTTTTTCGCCACGCTCAGAGAGTTAAATAAAATTGTAAGTGAATTTTTTTTAAAGCTAAACATTTAAACTCTCTGCGTTTTAACTTTTATTGGTCTATAGCTTTTACTTATGTACATAGGGTCTCTTCAAAATATGTTGATATTTTAACTTTATGAAAAAATAAACTTTCCTTACGATTTATGAAAATTACGCTTCTCTATAAAATTGAAATTATTTTTAAATGTATTATTAAGATGATTTCTATAATTATTGTTTTGTTATAAAATTATGATTAATTAAGTTTATGTAATGGGGAATAAGTTTTTAAACTTGTTTGTTTACAACATGTTGGTAAACGTAAACTAAATCAGATAGAAAATTTTAAGCGAAACCTCACCATTTCAGATTGTTATGAAGAGATATTATGATGATTTAGATGACGGTTTTGATCATAAAGTATATAATTTTTGATGCCCAACAGAAGTCCTCTTAACGTTTATTATTTTTGTAAACGTCTATAAAAACCGGGCCCCATCAGTGTTCCTCTCAATGTTTTATACATGTATAACATTTCTCGTTAATATTAAGACACAATCTGCAAAGGGGAAATTAACATTCTTATTAATAAACTATATATTCTTACCAGTTCTTAAAGACTATAATACATATGGTACCTTCCACAGAAACGAACAATGAAAGTAATATTATCTGTATTGTACAAAAAAAATAACAGAGTCCCCAACAATAAAGGGAAAAACCCCTACGGTGGGTTAATCTTATCATCTGGATGGTTTCATTTCGCGGGTTCGTAGTGAACAGAGAAAGAGTCTGGGCCCCAAGAAATTCATTTTCTGACTTTTCTTGACAAAATTTAACAATCGCAGTGCCTCTCTAGTAAAATTTTTGTATTAGATTTGTTTTTCTTTCAAAAATTTTCCTAGAACAGATTTAAAATCTTTTTGGGGCCCAGATCTGCATTGTCGTGTTCTAAATTTTGTTTTTAGCGTAATCAGTAAAAGTTTTTCTGAAAAGCAATGGAGAATTAACTTGACCGTTATGAATAGCATTTTAGAGAGAAAATAGCACAAAGAGATTTAATAAATTTAAGTGACAATCTTTTAGTTATTTTTGCCTCAATAGTACACAAGTAATAACGCCTCTTGAATTACAGATCTGAAATTTTTTCATTACCTATTTACCTGTCATAAAGCTTATTTTCATTTCTACCTTATCTCCGTTTTAAACATCTTACTTTCCCTCAGTCGTAGTGGTTGGACGACAAATGCAGACCTATTGTGACCTGTATTCTGTATTCTGTAGTTCCAGCTTTTTAAAATAATTAGTTTGTTGGGGTTTAAAACATTTTTTATTAAAAGGGCATATTTTAGTAGTTAGTGAAGTGACTCACAACAGGGTGGGTTTAAAAGATTTCCCTGACTTACGCCGTGTCACAACGGCTCTGTATTATGCTTTTATTTTAACCTAGTTTCAAAATACTCGTGAGGTTAGTTTTAAAAATTCAATTGATAATCACATTCATGTATAAAATTTGGGACACTTTATTTTTTATTACACAGGTTATATGTATTAACTTTTATCGTTTTCTTAAAAATTAGGTTACTCAGTTTTAAAACCTAAATTTTGCTTTCCTAACGTAGCTATTTTGGTTCTTTTATCAAAATTTAAAAATATTTTTAAAAAATTTAAAACCAGGTTTTAAAAATATATGCTTAAATTTTAATTTATTATTTGTAAAATAAATATATAAACTATAACTTTTTAAAATTTTTATAAATTTGGCTTAAAAAAACCCTTTTCCCTTTTATTTAATATTTATTGAGTTATTGGTGGATTATCTTTAGTTTTAATAAGGGTTTCCCTCCCCACGTTAACCTTAGTAAATTTTCTCTAGCCTAATAAAGTTATAAAGAGAACGTTCAAATAACCGGCTTTAACTTGTCACCCATAGTTAGGTCTGTTAAATTATCAATCAGTCAACGTAAAACTTGTCACCAGCTCATAATTAGTTATAAAATTACCCTTCAAGGAAATTCATTATTATTATATCTTTTGCAATATGTCGTCACCGAGCATTCTTGCAGGGAAATTCCCGAGAGTCATATATAGTGTCACAAACCATTTATTCCTGAAATTGTTTAGATAATAATTTATGTAAAAAAAATCAATTCAAAAATTATCTCAAATAAGTAGAAAACCATTAAATATAAATAAATGAGCAGCAATCTTAACTGATTTGCACAATTTTTACCTTTTCCTTTCAAAAAATTTCTAATTTAAGAATTTAAAATTTTAATGACCGGATAAGGGAATGCAATATATTAAATAATTGAGAAGATTAAGTAGAATTTTTTAGACAGTATAATGTAGGTTTTTATTTTATTTTTTAAAAGCTGTCTTATTAATGCCCTAACCACCTTATTAAGCCCGTCCTCAGGAGCACTGAGGTCTGTGTCAGACTTATCTAGGATAATAAACAAGGAAAATTTCTGTACAGTTTAAAACGCAATATACCGTACAAAAATGAAACTGGTACATAATTTCATGAAATTTGAAACAACGGGCCCAATATCTCAATCAGACAAAAAGTCCACGCCCTAGACCGGAAGGCAACCGTTTAAGACAAGGCATTACTGTTTTAAGATGTAATATTAAAATGAAAACGGGTTGAGGGACTTTTAAGCAAATTTGGGATTACTTAATAAATAACTTTTTTATTTTATGGAAAATTTTCATAAATCATTCATAACAGTCCGTCATCTCAACACTTTGGTCCTGAGGACAGTAGAGAAAGAACTTGAACGGAGGATCTGATATGTTTTCACGCTTTCCCTCTTCTCAACTCGCAATACCTCTAAATAATTTGTGTTTTGATACACTTCAGATATTATTAAAACTTGTTTACTATCCAATATAATATATATAATATTATATATAATATATATATATAATATATATATACGGTATTATTCCATATTGGGTTAAAATTTTGGGAATACCATCTTGTGTTGTAAGGGTTTGGCGGTTTTACCACAGGGTTTTTACCGTTGAAAAATAAATCAATAATAAATTTAATCCAATAAGCAGCCATAAACAACGTTATGAAAACGAATTTCTCTAACTAAAACTGCTGATTAAACGCGATTGATGTAAGCAGTAAACTATTGTATTAAAGTCGTTCATCTGATGAACTGGGGGAAAACATGAAATTGGTGCAGCACGAGACTGAAAACATTCATCGGTATTTCTCTAAGTACGGTAACTACGAACGTCTTCTGCTTTCCTGTTGTACCTTTTGGACTATTCCACACTACGGGATATTAACTTGCTATCCCCCCGGCGTACGTCAATGAAGACTATGATATTCAAGTGTTCGTTTTAATGCAAAATGCTATTACAAATGTACACGCAATGCTACATGCTATGTTAGTTTTCATCACTGTAACTTGCTATATTATGTTCATCATGGAAACTTGCTATGCCATCTTCAATTTTAAAGAACCTCAAATTTCTGTCAATTAAGGGGAAAACACAAACAGGTATCTCAGGTACTGTTGTTTCTCAAAAATTAGACTTTGATATTTTGACATAAAAATTTTTTTTTTAACAATTACTAAAAATTTAAAAATGTTTATGAGGTAGTTCGGAAAAGTCCTTATTTTTAGTAGATATTAGTTGCTGATTTGATCTACCTGTGTTTAACAAATATCATATAAAAATGTTGAACACAAGAAATTAAAACCTCGTTATTTCTTGGTGTTATAACAACCTTATGAATATGGGCAAGTATAGAAGCAATTACCTATTTATAATTAAATAAATCGTTTAAAATTACACAATAACATTAAATTTATAATTTTATGAACGAAAGCAATTGTTAGAATTTTAGTGGAGCGTAGAATGGAAATTTTGATATTTCTGATCTGATATTATTTCTTGCGGCAATGACGGGAGTAAAGACAAAGGCTATTGATGAATTTTAATGTAAAACAACTTCACCTTTTCCTGTACTCCACAAAATTATGAGTTGCCACTTTTGGCGGCGTTTTCCATTCACAAGAACAACGAACTTTTCTTCTTGAACCCCCAAAACTTCAGAGTCAGACAACGTAGAACGATTCAACGTAGAACATTTTAACATGGTGAGTTTCCCCCGATACCCACTATAGGCTTACTTGATTAATATCCCCAAAACATAATTTATTTTTATTTGTTCTTTTTTCCTAGTTTTGCTACTAAATAATATATGTTTTAAAAATGATCCCCTACTAAAACTTTTTATTCATCACAATTAACAAACATAACGTGTGAAAAAAAGTTATAAAAGCATTAAGATCCCTTTTTCTTATGAATTTTAAAGTAAGAGATAAAAAGTTTGTGAAGTAGACAAATGTACCATCAGAATAAGTTGGTGAGAACGAATGGATACCTCAAGTTTCACTGAACTCCATATTGCGCTGCATCACAACTTGAATTTAATTGAAATAATTTTTTCTTTTGAAATCATTATTACAGCAACGGGAACATTCAAAAACGTAAACGAAGTATACAACAATATTGTATTTTATTGGAGAGTTTAAACAAATACCTTTTGAGAATGTAAAAGCTGCAAAAAATGTTAAATTACCCCCTATATTTGAAAAGAAAAAACCGATCTTAATTTATTGTTTTTCGTGTTGAGTTTTGTATGATGTGAAGATAACTATTCTATGTGAAATTTAAAAAATTCTTCCCTGCTGAAATGAGATATCGTTAAAATACCAGCCATATCATAAGGCATTTGGTACGTAACGAGCAAAATTTAAAATCCAATGAAGAGAATTTATTATTTTTTTTAACTAACGGGAAATCATTTCCTAGAACTAGAACAAGGCGTTCCCCTTTAACAACTGGGATATTTGGGACAAATCAGGGAATAAATTCGTGTTAGAGCACAGTGTTCGTGTACAATAAAGTAAAATTATTACAACAAAGACTTTAAAAATATAAAGGTTTTCTACACTGGTAACCTTCTTGGTAAATACATGAAAATACAAATTTTCAAAATACTAGAAAAAGGTAGATGTACAGAACATTTTGAAACAACACTTGTTTGGATTTGGTCCTCGTAGAGATTTCCCAAAATGCCAGAAGCCCAAGTAAATAGATATATAAACACCCTAGGTGGAGAGAGTCTTTGGGTTACGATTACATTTCCCGAGCTTTTAAAATCTCCTCCGCTTCCTCAACTCAATGAGGGAGACTCACTGTCTGTCCAATATCGACTAAAAATTGGGTTTTATCCCATGTCGGAAGTCCTCTGTGATCTGGGCCCAACGACCCGCAGTAGGAGAAGAGGAGGTAGATGGAAGCCAGTAAACCTCACAGACAGCGCTCGGGAAAGTAAATTTTTCCCGGTGTCAAGGAACCAACAAATGATGAGGCGGTCACATGATTGAATTCTAATCGCTGTGAACTGATATTGTTGTGACCTGATCAACTGTATCGTCAGAGCCCTGGACTGATGGTCTTACATTGCTCAATTTGATGTAATGTAATGAAAAATACGGTAACTCGGGATGATATCCACAAAAACAAATCCAAATTTCAGCACATCTCTGCCAGGAAAAAATTTCAGAGCAGTTACCTTTTTAAAACAGAATATGCGGAAACACTATACACATACATTTGGAATGTTAGTGTTCCTTAACGACTGAGGTTCTTTCTGACATGATCATCAGGATCTGAAGACTGAACACGATGATTCATTCTATATACAAAAAGCTGACAAGGACTTACTGATCGATTGATGTACCGCACCTCCCTCAACGCTCCCATATATTTCCTAGCTGTACATTCTCCTAATGATTGTTTGGGCCCCTTATTAAAAAACTACTAAAATTTTTTAACTAATATATGTTTAAATTTTAATAAACTATTATGACAGTTTATTTTTAAAAAAATTTATATGACAAATTTAGTTTTATTTTTTTCAGAAAAAAAACATATACTGTATTTTACTAAGTAATTCAACACGGGGGGGCCTGAGAAACATGTTTATCAACGATTAAAAACAGAACACTGAGGGGTTCTCTGACTGATCCAATCAGTCTGAAGACTGACACGATGATTCATCTCTATAACATGAAGCTGACAAGGACTTACTGAGTCGATTGATGTTTACCGCACTACCCTCTACGTCTCCCAGTATATTCCCTAGCTGTACATTCTCCTATGATTGATTTGGCCCTTATAACTACTATAATTTTTACTAATAAATGTTTATAATTAAATCTTTATTTGAAACCCGGGTTTTTAGAAATTTAATGACAATTTTTAGTTTTATTTTCAGAAAAAAAAAACATAACTTTTAGTTTAACTTTTGTAATTTAACAACAGGCTGTGATACGATGTTTTTTAACAATTCAAACAGAATAAACAATTCGTTTTTAAAAAAGACAATTTTAAAATGAAAAAAGATCGCTCTGTTTTTAAACAGCCCCCAAAAACTTTCCTCTGACTCCGTAATCGCCGTAAGGAAGTAGAGGGGGTTTTATCGTGTATTAAACTTTTAGTCATTTTACAAGACCCCAAAAATGTTTCACAGAATTCGCACCAGTCAGTATTTTGGATTGCTGCTTCCCCTTTATTTGACGAACCGTAACCTATTTATAACGATTGTAATGTTCCTCTATTATTCCGGGATTCGTGGGAAAATTAGATTAACGGAATGTTTTTTCGTACATAAAATTTGATGCTGGGTAGTTCACACTTTGTTCTAAGTATCACAGGTCGGCCAGGTAGAACACTAAGGTGGGCCTCGTTATGTGATACATGAAATAAATTCTTTATTTTTCCACATATGTTTAGCAATCCACACCGAAAAGCACCCAAAAAAAATGATACTTTGATTTTAGTTTTTGGGTTTAATTGGAACAGTATAAAAATCAGCTGGTTAATGTTGCATTCCCTGGCCACAGATGTCTAAAAATTTTTGGATTATTTTTGTGGATATCCAATCTCGATAATCGTAGTTTCATACATTACATCAGGGAGCAATAGTAAGACCCTAGTCCTTTTGGCTCTGGGGAAGATAACAGTGATCAGGTCACAACAATATCATCTTCACAGCGATTTTTAAAATTCCCCAAATCATGTCGCACCTCTTCAATTTTTTTGGGTTTTCCCTTTTTTTGACACCGGGGAAAATTTACTTCGACGCTGTCTTGAGGGACTTGGTTCATCAACATCCTCAAACAACTGCGTCTTGGCCAGATCACAAGATCGTTCAGACATGGCCGAAAACCATTTCCCTAGTCGATTGTTTGGGAAAACAGAACATTTAGTCTTTTCCCTCATTGAGGACACGATTTTAAGACGTTTGGGAAAGTAATCTGTTTAAACACCCAACTCTCTCCACCAGTAGGTATATATCATTCTTTGGGATCTGACATTGGAATTCTCGCTACGAGAACAATTCCACCAAGTATTTTTTCAAAATGTCACCCACATTTTCCTGTTCTTAGTAATTTGTTAACGTAATTTGCTTAGAAAAATGGCCAAGTGTAGAATCCTATTTTGAAACGTATTATTTAAAAACTAATCCATAGGGGGTTGCACACTAATTTAACAGGCTTAGTCCCTTTTTCACCCTTTATAATAATTTTTTAACTAAATTTGTATACAACACGGTGCCCACACACGAAGTTATCCATTGTCTGTGACAATGTCCTGGTCCTAGTTCTAACGAAGACCACTTCCGTCTATCCTTGAATTGTTTTTCCAGTTAAAATAAAATATCAATTCTCTTTGGGGATTGAATTATATTATGCTCGTATTTTAACGATATACGCTCAGGCTGGGGAAGAATTTTTGATTTCACATCGGGAATTACTTTCTTCACATTAAACAAATCTCTCAACGAAAAATACTAACTTCAGATCGGTTTTTCATTCAAATATTTTCGGGTATTCACATATTTTGCTACTTTTACAATCTCAAGGTATTTGTTCTAAACTGTCCATTAAATTCCAATTCTTGTTGAATACTTTCGTACGTTTTTTTGATGTTTCGTTGCTGTAAATAAATAGATTTTAAAAAAGAAAAATTTTCAATTAATTAATGTGTGATGACGCCCAATAGAAGAAACCTTAGATTAACACTGAGGTGTCCAAATTTAGTTCTCAAAAGCATTATTCTCGGAGGAACATTTGTCTACTTCACAACTTGTTCTCTTAAATTAATCAGATAAAAAAGGGTTTCTTAATGGCTTTACATCTTATCACACAGTATGTTTGTTATTGTATAATTCAAAAAGTTTCAGTAGGGGGTTTCATAAATTATCAGAGTAGTAAAACTAGGAAGAGACAAATAAAAATAAATTATATCTGGATATTAATTATCAGTAACCTATAGTGGTAATCTGACTCACTATGCACAATGTTACGTTGGATCGTTTCTAGTTTGTCTGACTTTGAAGGGGTTGGGGGTTTCAAAGAAGGGTTTCTTGTGAAGGGATTTCCGCCATGCAACTCATACATGTGGAGTACAGAAGAGAAGTTGTTATACATTAACAGCATAGCCTTTGGTCTTTACGCCCGTCATTTCCGCAGAAAATATATCAAACAGAAATCAAATTTCCATTCTACGTCCACTAAAAATTCTGACATTGTTACGTTCATAAAATTTAATGTTATCGTTTAATACAATTATTTAATAAATATATATAAAATTTCGTTTTACGTGCCATAGTTCCACAAGTTTGTTATAACACAGAAAGAACTAGTAATTTCTGTTCTGTTTAAAAAATGATATTATGAACAATTTTTTAACACAATTTTAAATCAATCACCAACTATACCTAAGTAATAAGATTTGCCGACTTTACCTCATAACCTTAAATGAAATTTTAACTGTTTAACAAAAAATATCCAAAGTATTTTAAAAATTTTTAAAAATTTTGGGGTAAAACAAAAAAGCGCTGCGATACGGTAGTGTTACACATCAATTGACAGCACATGAATTTCCCCCTTTTGACGCGAAGACTGGAATAGTAAGTTCATTTTAAAAACAATACAATAGCAAGTTGCATTTTTAACCACTAAGCAGAAAAAGTTGCAAATTTGATGAATACTGAAATAGCAAGGAGCTTGAAGAACACTGGGATAGCTTTAGTATGCTATAACGAACAATACAATAGCAATTGCATGAAGAAACACTAAGCATTTTAAAAAAAAGTTGCATTGATGAATACTGAATAGTTTTAAGAAGCATTGAAGTACACTGGATACGCTAGTTGGCATTTACGAACGACTACAATAGCAAGGGTTCAGTTATGAACGACTAGCATTAACAAGTTGCATTGATAATACTGAAATAAGCAAGAAACTTGAAGGAAACACTGGATAGCTAGTGTCCATTTGAACGTACACTACAATAGCAAGTTGCAATTATAACACAGCATAAAAAGTTTTATTGAGGAAATACGAAATAGTATGAACATTGAAGAACACTGGATAGCAAGTTGCGTTGATGCACATTTTTAATAGCCAAGTTGCATTACTTGACAGGGAAAATATCAAGTTGCAATGACGTACACCGGTTTAGAGCATGGGGTTTGAGTATCTCCCGTAAATGTGGAATATAACCAGTAAAACAGGACAGCAGGACATTAAAGTATCGTGGTTACTATTCAAAGCGTAAATACTGATGGGGAAAAATGTTTTTCAGTCTCGTGGCTGGGCCACTTTCATGTCGTTTCCCAAAGCTCCTTATATGAACAACAAAAATGTAATAATTTGATTACTTAACAATCAATTCGATTTTAGTTAATGAAACTAGTTTTTACATAACGTGGTCCATGGCTGCTATTGGATTTATATTATTTATTGATTCCAACGGTAAAGCTATTGTACACCACACCTTACAACATAAGAATGGCATCCTAACATAACCATATTGGGGAAAATATATACCATAGTATAGGAAGTTTTATTTTAACTATTTAAGTGTAAAAAACAAGAAGTTGAGAGAAGGGGGGGAAAAAGGAAAATATAAATGCGTCGATCAGTTATCTACTGAGCTCGACTGACCATTGGGTTTTGGGAATGAGGGCGGACCCGGACTTTTGGGGAGAATTTCAAGACAAGAAAGAGAACAACAGAATTTATGATACATTTCTCTGGTATGGTTAAAAACATTTTATTATTAAGCATTCAATTCCCTCTTAAAGCCCCTCTAGCCTTGTGATTCATTATTTTAAAATTAACCTCTAAAACCCCAATTTTAAAAAATATGCCTTGTCTTTACGGTTGCCTTACGGCAAATTGAAATGTGACCACTGTCATTTTGTACGGTACTATTGAGGGTTTTACTGTACAAGACAACTCCTTTTCTTTCTACTTGAATAGAACCTCGCACAAAGGGCCAGTGGGCTCCGAGGACGGACATAATAAGGCTAAAGGGGATAGGCTGCTCATGAAAAGGAAGAAAGACTCTGCATTCGAATATCATCAAAAGAGATCTCTCCTTCTTCGCACGAACCCCCAAATTATTGTATTATTTCACCAATCCAATCATGATGGTTTTACCCCTTTTTAAATTTTTGTTAAATTGCAAAACATTAACGTACAGGCTAGTTTAATGTTTGTTTCATATTTCGGTTTTAAATATTTGTTTAACTTGTTATTTTTTGTGAATTTAGTTTCTGAATCAAAAATTAAGTAACCCAAACAAATTTTAAAGGGGAATAAAATCCTGTGTGACACTTTAAATACTGAACCTGGGAAAATTCTGCAAGAACTGTCCTCGAGACTACATATTGAAAAGAAATAATTATATGGAAGTTCTTTGACAGGTAAAATTTATAACATAATAATGCAGCCTGTGACAAGTTCTCTGTAGACTGAAATTGATAAATAACTGACCCTAAACTAAGGTGGGAAACAATTCATGCCGCAAATTTCAACGTCATTTTTATAACTTATTTAAAAAGGCTAGAGGCATTTTATTAAAAAGGGTTTAACTGCGGAGAAATTTTTCCTATTAAAATTAAGAAATATTCAACAAGTAAACGCTAATAATTATTTAATAATGCATGAAGGTATTATGCCAATGAGTAAAATTAAAGTTATAGTTTTATATATTTTTACAAAGTATTAAAAATTAAGCATAAATAGTTTTTTTTCATTAATATTTAAAACTACAGTTATAATTATTTGATAAAGAAACCAAAAAGCAGCTAAAATTTCACTGATTTAAAAACTATAGGGATCCAAATTTTAGAAACGTACTAGGGTTTAAACAGAAAACCTTTGTTTAAAAGTTAAAAAAATAAAGTATTCACCTGTGATATCCCGCTCGGGCCCGCCCCCGGTACCCCCCCTATGGGTAGATTTTGATTTGGTGATGGACATTCAACCACATCAAAGGCCGCGCAGACCGCAAAAGACATTTTCAATGAATTGAATCCATAATTTTATTTCCAAATGATTAAAGAACTACATATTGTTAAGTATCGGGTGGAGGTGTGACTTCCTAAGTCAGGATGGCCAAACATCATGGGCAAACCCCTTTAGGTTGCTGTTGGTGTAGAATATTTAATTATTAAAAACCCAAAGCACTTATATGACAAATTTAAGTATTGATTCCCATAGTTGTGCTTACAAGAGAAACCAGATATACCTGGGAATCCCTTTCACTAGATTCTTTCTCAACTAAACTATAATGGGTTGGTGGCCCTTTGATTTCTGATAAAAACCCCCTGCCATAATAATACATAACAGCATCACATTCCAAATTAGTCAGTAAAAAATTAGTTTAACTACCCATTATTGGGGAAATTTAAAATTATGTCACGAATTTTGGGTCATTCATTGGTGATAAAGTTCCCATTTGTGTTACTAATTTAGTTTGATTTTACATAAAAATCACTATAAAATTTAAATGGCCTACGAAAAATTTTAGCCTACATGGATAGAAAGCTATTTATTAGGCTCAAATTGCTTCTCTTGACAATTTTGACAGTTTGTATTTAAGTTTGTAACAATTTTCCCCAAAAAGTACGCACAGTCGTGGCGGGCACGTAAAAATCTCCAAAAAACCGGGGAAAAATCAATTTCCCCAAAACTATGAATACATTACCCCAAGAGGAGAAAAAAAATACCTTGGGGTTTATATCAACAACACCTGGCATCTTGATTAAAAATTATTTGGGAAAGCTACCTAAAATTTAAGTCTGTTTGAATCAGTTTTAATTTTTTATTGAGGTACCTAGTGTGAGTGACCAACATTTTAACATCTGATTTTGGGAGAACTCACCAAAAAAAATTTTATTTGAATAATTTCTTAGCCTACGAACTGCAATTCTACGACTATATATACTTTTGGAGGCCTTTAAAACCCATACCATGTAAATATAACCCCAAAAATAAATTTTAATGGGCAGATCTACCTTAAAGTTTCGATATCGACTGTGAGCTTACATTTATTGCGTATAATGACTTGATGAATAATATTGCGGGGGGTTTTATAAAACCCTATTAACTAAAATATCCGGGGGAACTTATTTTTATTTAAAACCCCAAAAGAGCCGAACCTCCGATTGGTGAATCTTGAAATGATGTCGCCGTGTTAAAATAACTTTACGTCAAAACATTGAGTTTTCCTGTGAACAAGCTTTTTCCCCCTCTTACTTGTACACGATGTGTGAGTTTTATTGTTTTCTGTCATCCAAAGCCCTCGGGCTGTTAAGTTAACGGTAACTTTCAAATTTTCCCCACAACTTCAGCGTTTGTATCGTTGGGGTTAAAAGAGAAAACCAGAATATTAAACTAAAAGTAGGGGTAAGTTGTTAATCGATATCAGTATTAGAGAAATGAAAATAAGTTTATGTAAAGGTATAAAGTAATGTTTCAATTGTGAACGTTGAAGAATCGGGTTATCTTCAATCGTGCCCCTTTAAATAAAACAAAAATGGTGTAAACCCTTTAAGTATACTTCCCTTTTGAGTTGTTTTTCCTCCAATTTTTTAAAAAAGGTTATTTATAAAAGTTCGAAGGTTTCATTCAATGCTTTTTTAAAAATCTTTTACTGATTACACTACAACTATAGAAGAGTATATTCTCAGAGCTGTTCAGGAAATTTTAAAAAACCCGTTCACCGGATTTTTTGGGGAAAAGAAACAATCTAATACAAAATGACGAAGGGCAGGTGGGCGATTGTACTATGTCAAAAACAGCTCAGAAACATGATCTTTGGGGCCCAACTACTTTCTTGTTCACTTACGAAACCCGCCGAAATGAACCCCTCCAGATGAAAGGATTAACCACCCGTAGGGTTTTTCCTTTTAATTTGTTGGAACTCTGGTTATTTTTTGTACATAAAGATTTATTACAAATTTCATTGTTCGTTCTTTTAAAGACCATACGTATTATTGTCTTTAAGAACGGTAAGAATAAATAATTTTTTATTAAGAAATGTGTTTCCTTAAAGAATGTGTTCTTAATATCAAGAGGGAAATGTATACATGAATAAAGAACATTGAGAGGGATACAACTGATGGGGCAGGTTTTTATTAGACTTTAGAAATAAATATAATGCGACGAGGCTTCTGTCTGGGCAACCGAACATTCTTGAATTATGACAAAACATTCATTAAATCATCATAAAATAAATCTTCATATAATCTAAAACGTGGGGTCACTTATTGCCTATATAAATGAGTATATTTTCCCCAAATATGCTTCAAACAAAATAAACATCCATTTAAATGATAACTTAATTACATATGACAATAAAAATCAAAATAAAAGAATAAATTTTAAATATACTACATAATACTTTTTAAAAAATACTGTAAACTTTTAGAACAGCGGCCCCTAAAAATACTTAGACGGAGTAAATGTATTCATTTTATAATTTTAAAATATACACATATTTTAAAAGGATAAACCCCATGTATATTTGGAGACAAGTCAGAAAACCCCAATAAAAGTAAAACGCCAGAAAAATTTATTGAATCGTTTAGCTTCTATCAATTGTAATTATTTACTCTACTGGAGAGTGCGGAAAACAGAGGTAAATTTCTTGTAAACTTATATCGCAGTGAGTTAGTGATATCGATCTAAAGCGCATTTAAGTAGTTCATTTAAAACGTTTTCATTACTTTACTGTTAATTTTAGTTAATGACAGCACAAATCATGAATGAAATCTCTGTTTACTATTATTTCTATTACGTAACCTGAGGTAATCAACGTTCTTTACCGCAAAAGAAATGATAATTATGTTGGACACTAAAAAACCCTGTGAGTATTTTTATATTGAGTAATAAGAGGTATAATTAAAATTGTTGTCAAGACTAGATTTCGATGTTAAAAAAATTTCACAATCCTCCTAATGAACATTTCTTATCACAGATGTGATGAGCTTTTATAATCAATCGCAACTTATAAAGGGGATTTTACTGCTAGCAGAGACGTGTTCAATTCTAGGAAGAAAACCCAGGTTTTTCCACTCGAGATGTGTAGGGGAAAGGGGCGTTACTCTTGAGCTGAAGCTTTATATCAATCGCACATTACGATTTACTGCAACAGAGCCGTATTCATTGTAGGGGGAAATAGCCCGTCCTCACCGAGATGTTATAAGCAGCAAAACCTCCTTGAGACTGAAGCTTTGTATCAATCGCACTTATCGTATTTACTGCAGCAGAACGTGTTCAAAATTCTAGGGGGGAAAAACCCCCCTGGTCTTCACCGATATGTGTATAAGGAAGCACCTCTTGAGCTTGAAGCTTTGTATCATCCGTCACTTATCGGGATTTTACTGCAGCAGAGAACCTGTTCAATTCTAGGGAAAAAGAACCCTGGTCTCACCGAGATGTGTAGAAGGAAGCACCTCATGAGTGCTGAAGCTTTGTATCAGCGGCACTTATCGGATTTTTAACTGCAGCAGTGACGTTGTTCAATTTCTAGGGAAAAGAAAACCCTGGTCTCAAAAACCAATGTGTATAAGGGGAAGCAACCTCCTTGAGCTGAAAGCTTTGTATAATCGCACTTAATCGATTTACTGCAACAGAGACGTGTACAGTTCTAGGGAAAGGGACCCCCCGGGTTCTCCCCGAATGTTATAAAACAACATTTTCTGAGCTGACGCCTTATATCAATCGCACTCTCATTCAATTTTTACGTAGCAGAAGACTTATTCAATTTGAGCTGGGGAAAAAAAATCACTTTGTTTTAGATCTCTGAATATTTTTGCATTTTTTTTGTTGTTTTAAAAATGATTACTTTTCTAAATGAACAGATAACGCAATCAAAATATTTAAATACAACCCCGTAGTTAGAGTGTCTAACACAGCTAAAATTTTATCTTCATACACCATAGCACAATGAGAGTAAATAATGCACTAAAATATTAGCATAAAAATTTGTTTTAAACTGGTAAAACTACGTTATATTCATGCAGGTACAACTATACGTGTCTCTCTCGTCGCTCGCCTGTTAAGTAAAAATGAAACCAGTAACTTAGGCGGCCCATCGATTTCACTTTTCCCCAAAATGGTCAACATCATTGAAAACGAAATTTACTACCCTGAATGATATAGTCCGTATAATGAAAATGACCGAAAATAATGTGTTTAATAAATCTGATGGGTTCTATTTTTTTTTTCCTCATGGTGAAACACTGTACCAGTCCTTTCTGGAGGTATATTAAAATTTTGGCATATTGTTACTCATTTATATAATCATCTTTTTTAACCATGAAGTATTATTTATATTACAATTACAAAAACCTTAACGCATCTCCACAGGTTTTTGGCTACTAATTACCCCAAATTATTGACAGTAAAAAATACAAAAATTTTTAAAAGTTTCGCTCAGTTGTTTTCAAACGGAAAAAATTTCAATTTTACAGCTTTAAGTGTTTAACTAAGGGAAAATCTTTTATTATGCCTAAAATAATTTTTACGAGTCCCGTCACACAATTTATCATCTAAAGTTATGCTCTGGTCGCATGACGGGATGTAATTACATGTTTACATCTGTCAACTTATAGATAAAACACCGACCTCGTGTCTGTGGAGATACTATTTTCCCATAGAAAAGTATACTTACAAATCAGCCGAACATTTATGCGTGGGGAAAAATGACGGGAGGGAATTACATCATTACGTCCCTGTCAACTTATTTTAAAAAAGCGCGTTATAACATTTTAACTTTTATTAAAAATGCGTATAGTCACACATCTGATACCTGATAAATACGTGTAGTCACAAGGCCTGATAACTTTAGAATCTACTGTAGTCACAAGCTGATAACCTTTAGAATATATGTAGTCACGACCCTGACCATAATTTTAGGGAATCCGTTAATCAAAGCGAACATAACGGTGGGTGTCATCTAAGTCACCAAGCTATCTTTAACTAACCATTTGTAACCGTATTTTAAAAACAATTACAAAACCCCTGAAACCCGACATTTGAAGGTGGGTGTTAAGTAATTTTAATAAATATTTTATAATGGAATATGCACAACAAGGGGTATAGTTTTTTAAAAATGAAGTGCAATTAATGAAAGGTTGATGATACAACACCAATGAGAATGTTTTGGAGACCGTATATGAGGGAAATGGGCGAACGTCCACTCCTCCCAAAGTCCTTTGTATGCAATCTCTTCGTTTTCTTTTTTTTATCTAAATAGGACATCAAGAGCCGCCATTTTAGATTGTAACGGCTTAAAATGAATGATGGGCTTTTGTTGACCATTGAACATACTTTCTCAAGATTCTTTTATTTTGTAACCCTCCTGGCTGCTTCAAGACAAACAATACATGTCAATACATGAAAGTAAATCCCGTAGTGATTATTTAAAAAATAAAAAACTAATGCACGACATCTAAAATATGCTTTTTAAAGAAATTCCTGACAGATTAATTCATTTAACTTAAAAACATTAAATACGCGCCATACGGGGTATTTATTTACTTTGTTTATTTAACAAATCACATTAATGTTGGAGTTTTAGCGGTAATTACTATTACTTTTGCTTTTTATATAATCAATAGGCATCCCTTATTTGAGAGCATAAAAAAACACGGTGATTTTAAAAATCCTCATTAAACATAAAGAGAAATAAATCCCGTTACTCAAACAGTAAATTTTGTCCCTTGATAACTTAAGAGATAAAAGTTGTGAAGTAGACAAATGTTTTCCTCCCTAGAATAATTTTGTTGTGAGAACTAATGGAACCTCGTGTACTCCAAGACTCTCATATTGTTACTCCTCATCTCACAAACACAGGTTCGATGGACTCTTACAATCACTTTTAAAATTTAAAATTTGTATAAATTATAGTTTTTATTATTTCGCCACAAACTTATCACTGAAAAATAGTGAAGAATCTTACAATAAATAATGATGTACGAGTAGTAGCTCCACTTTATTTTTAAGTTAAAAGAAATGTAATATCGTATGCTTAGGAGTTTTTGTGGGTTAAAAAATTTTATCAAGTATGATTTATGTGACTTCTTATACATGGGTGAATAAAAAAGTCAAGTTTCCACCTTCTGTTTTATTTTTTTATTGTTTGAATTTTGTATTTATTTGCAAACTAGCTTAACTCTAATACTTCCCCAAGGGGGTTATAATGATACAATGTAATTGGATAAATTTATCTGTAATTAGCATGCAAAATTTAAAATGATATATGGGATTTTATCCAGGGGTGAATAAAAAGTCATAGATCCCCTTTTTTGGTTTTTATTTTTCTAAGTTTACATAGGGAGATATCCCGCTTTTTGGGTAGTGGTTTTACAATGCTAAAAGAAAGTTTCATAATTTTGATCGTTTTAAAATGATTTTAGTTTAATCCTATTTATTCCTCACAACGCGCAGATGTGGGAAAAATTTTTTGGGGGCAACGTAAAACTTTAAAAATGTGAGCCCCTCCTCGAAGTGGGACCCCTCATTTTGAAGGAGTGGCAACACGAACATTTAAATAAGGGTGAAAAAAAACCAGAGTTCGCCTATCTATTTCCCATCCCAATCAGAAGTAATATCCAGTAATAACCAAGAATTTTAAAAATATTTTTTTAATAACCCACCCACATTACCCCAAATAGAATCAAACGTCTTCGAAATTGAAGTTCTTCCTACTATTTGGCAAGTGATAATAACCCCCTTAGGCTGAGGACTAGCTCTTATCACGTTTTTTTGAAGAAGTAGGAAGTTTTGGGTATTTGGGGTTTTGGGCATACCTTTTAACAATCCTGTTTTTCAATCTTTATCGTGTTTCAACTGGTATTGTTTCTGTAAATGCAAAGTGTAAAGGACTTTCCACTAAAATGTTTGACTATCTTTATTTTGAGATGATAAAGAGATAGCGATCTCAGGGGTTTTCAAACCCCTTATTTAAAATTTGTTTATGCCTTCAAAATGAGGGGTCACTTGACGGGGGTTAAAATATACAATTTTAGTTGCACCCAAAATATCGTCATTTGGGATTATCAAAACAAAATTCAAAATCAATGAAATGTAAAAACTTCCCTCTCCACATTCTTGGGATAGCACCCACCAACTACACAAAGGATATCTCCTTAATATAAACTTCATGAACAAATAGAAGGGGGGGGTTCTTGGATATTTTTTTATTTTTTTTACTCACCCGCCTGTATATTGATGTTGCAGAAATGAGTTACGGGGCCCAATAACTTCGTTTTAAAAAAAAAAAAAAAAAAAAAAAAACCATTGTGTTTAAGTTTTGGTTGTATATTGTATGCTCTGTTACAAAATGAAAAGGTGTCACTTGAAAGGGGTTAAAAAAATTTAAAATGAATTTTTAAGTTGCACCCAAAAATTTCCCCCATTTTTTTTGGATTAAAAATTTTGTTTTTTCCCCAAAAAACATCCAAAATCATAAATTTAAACTTCCTCTTCCCCACATTTTAGGGGGGGTAAGCACCAACACTACACACAGGATATCTCCTTATAATATACTTTATTGAACAAATAGAAGGGGGTTTCTTGAAATTTTTACTCCACCCTGTAGAATTGATGTTGCAGAAATAGTTTACGCCAATAAAGCAGACAGAGCTTAAGAATTTGCTACAGATGATATCTTTATAGAACTATTAAAAACATACACAAAGTGAAAAGTTTGATAATCGAGCATCTGACTTTTTGAAGTAAACAATATTGAAATATTTTTCGGCCTAATTTAATAAAACCTAAAAGCTGTCCAAATTGTCAAGTAAAACTGTTGGTATAGTCTAGTGAACAAAAATGATGCCAGTTTAAACTTTAACAGTATCCAAAAGGCTCTCCCCTTTATGGTAACTAGGGCTCATTAAGATCCAGTTTTGCGTAGTAAACTTTGGCGTTTTTAGGGGAGATATTTTTTTCAATAAATACATTAAAATACATCAAATAAAGACAGAAACAGAGGCCCCTTTTGATATAGGTTTTTTTAAAAAAGTAAAGCTCTGCTGTGGAGTACGGTTTCGTATATATGTGAACAATACCTGTAACTTAGTAACCAGATTTACGAACTAGATGACCGTAAAGTACATTTTAAATTTACAAGCGATTCGAACTTGAACTAAATCCCCGAAAATGGAACTACAGAAGATTGGGAAATCTTGGTGTATGTTGTGTTTTCAGGTAACGAATGATGTGTCATCTAAACTACATTCTTGTTCTTGATAAAAGCATAAAGTGATACTGCAAGAATATTTTTTTAAAAAGTATTCTGAAATACGAACATTATATGTTTTGATATTATCTAATCTTTCAAATTCAGCCTTTCCTTTTTTTTATTTTTTTTTTGTACTACATAAATTTTAAAATGGTTCTTTAACTTTGTAATCTAATTAGTTTGACAAGCGTGTAACTGTTAAATCAAAACATGTACAACAAAACACCAATAAAGGTAATTAAATTTTAGAATTTTAATACGGTAGAAGGACGAGGAATCAGATAAATATTTTTAGATATCTAAGTGCAGTTTCTATCAATATTTGGGGGGTAACTTTTGTTAGAAACAGGGTCCGATGAAAGCGCTGCTAAAATTCAGACAGTTGCGCAGAAGATTAAAAAAATTCTTAAAAAAAAAATTGACTGGGCAACCATACTACGACTCTACGAGGCCGATGACTAAGACATAACACCTAAAACATCAATTTGACAACAAGAGTATGGAGATCGGGGGTCTCATGTGTACAAGATCGGTAATCAAAGGTTCACTTTCTAGCCGCACGTTAAATTACTTCCCTTATCCCCTGTTAAAAAGGGAGATGTTAGTGAACTGTTTCATATTATTTTAATTGGTTATGTCTATTCTCTAATTATGTCCTGAACTACATTGATTACCAAATACAGGACCACTTCACTACTATCAGGTTTCTGTATATTTTTCCCTTGTATAAACGCGGTGGAAAATGTGCCTTTTAATGACAACTTTATATAGTACTGCACAGTACAGTAGGTCTAGATCCAAATTTCCCTTACAAACCTCCAATAAATAGGTTGGCTAAAACCAGCTGCTCAAGTAAACAATAGTATGATAACATTATTTGAAGGCGAATTTAAAAAAGTAAAAATTTTTGTTGGGCTAGACACATTTTACATGGAGTGTATGATGCTGTAATATTTTATAATGAACAAGGCTGTTAAAAAATGCAAACGTGATGCAATATGCATGTGGGAGAACTGGTACAGAAGGGGGGGGGGGGGGGGGGGGGGGGGGGGACACAACACTGTACTGTTGTTGGAACTAAAGCCTCAAGAAATTTCACATTGTGTGGGGGTAGCTAAAAACGTTAGGAGGAAATTTTAAAAAAAGGGCGCGTGGAAGCTAGATTAAATTTAAAAAGGGAAGAATTCTCAGAAAATTTTAAACAATGTCTGATGCGTGATGATAATATAAATATAATTATAAATCAGTATTATTTTAAAAAATCACAACGAGGAGGAAATTTCCACACTAATCAATGAACCAACGGACACTTGAGCTGATGAAGATAACCGTTGATTGGCTCGGCTTTACTGCTGATCTGAATTTTGTTTATTTCCCCTTGTTGCTGCAAAAGTACTACAAAGAAATATAAAGCGATACACGGTACAATATTTAACCTTTACGGATAAAGGTCGTTGGGTTTCGAATAAAAGTAATGTTTCCCAATACGTTTAAATGTTGCCTGCCTGTTTTTTTGGGTTGGGGTCCGCTGGGCGCCATTGATTAGCAAAACCGAATCTCAGTCTGGCCCCAAATTAACAAGGTCGATCCACCGTAGTTCGCACATGTATTTATCTTATCCAGTGAACATCTAGATTAATTCTCTTTTACTGAGTTGGTGAAAAGGGTGTCCAAAGGAATATAATTGACCACATGGTAAATACAACCCTGCATGTAGTCCGACTACCACAACTAAGCATTAATAACGTATAATAAAAAATAAATTAAGCAGGTATGAGATCAAAAACATATTTTAAATCATATCACACGTTTACAACTTACAATTACCATAGAATTCAACAATAATCTTCTTAGCAAACAGTTCTTACTATAGCTAATAAGTTCTTACTAACAGACATTTTCAATACAGAGCTTTTAACAATAAATACCCCCTGCATGATTATTCATGCACAGAGTAACTAAACACAGTCAAAGTTGCAAAAATCTAAACCAAAGATTACCTCAGTTATTTTACCTGCATAAAAGGGTTATTTATCAGGTAATAGCGTACTTTTCTTTGAAAGTCTTGATGGGAAACTTCTAAAGTTAATAGGCAGGAGAAACATATAAAATTCTCAGGCTTAATAACTAAAAAAAAGCTTTTTCATAGTTCTGGGAGCTGTTGTTTTAATACAATATTATACCAAAGTTTTCTAGTATATTTTATATTTATTGTGCTATTCGTTACACTTATCTTACATTTTTTCTATATAGCAGCTGCTGATATATAATAAAATAGTTTATATTTTCTAAGAAAAGGGTTGTATATATGTATAAAAAACTGCTGGAAATAAACGTTTTAATCAATCGTCATATTGTGGATTGGATGCACACGAAGGTTACTTTATTGTCCTTGTCTTGTAACTATATGAACATTTTCACATACAAGAAAAAGTTTGTTAACATTCTTCCTAAATTAAACAGTACAAATACAATAATCTAGAAACTATCAGTGACGAACAAAGGAAACAGATTAAAAAATCCCCTATAATGCATAAGATGGCAGAAAAAATAAACAACAATGTTATATTATAGTTTTATCGTTTTTGCCGAATCTGTAGTTATATATCGTTACCAAAAAAATGAATCCCAAGAAACATCGATTTACCAGAAAAAATACCGAGCGCGCTTTTTGGGTTTACCCTAATATTTAAAATATATACACGTATGAATTTTTAGAACGGTAATAAGAAATTGTTCACGATGGATTGTATACATTACATTCTAAATCAACATATAAAAATAAATTACTCTTGTCCCACTTTCGCTTGTATAGGTGTGGGCCCCCTGTGTTTGTGCTCTTCAATTCTGTGCTGTGACCAACCCTGGGTTTTAAATTTTTCTCCTTCTGGATTTCAAACATTTACGTAGTATATTCCATTATTTTCTTTAAATTTTTTTAGGGGCAATACATGGGGCTGCAAATTAAGGATTTATACATTACTTGCTCTTATACCTGATAAGAGAGGGTGGATTTCAAAAACCCTCGAACGAAGTCATATCATATTTATGTATAGTAACGTTGGCATACCCGAAATCCTAATATCCTGGGGAAACCCCTTTCCCATCATCAATAACAACATATTAACATTGTGGAACAAACTCATTTGCACACACAATAGATGTATCTCCAGTGAAGGTAACGAAACCAAACTCCTAAATTATCAAGTTGTTGGCTTAACATTTTGTCTTGTAAACCACGAAATTTTTTCAAACACCGATAAACCTCCACTTTCTTGCTAGATATTACTGAAGTTTATGAACTCTTCCATCTTACCAATAACTAATTTTTTTAATTTTACCGTGTATTTATACGTATAAACACCCCGATTTTTAATCAGGAGGAGTTTAAAAACCCAAAATTCTTGTCCTATTACAATAAAATCGCACCGAACTCTGGATACATATTTCCACTTGACATTCACCCTTTAAATTTGAAATAATGTATTACTGACATTATCATAATCGTAAGATCTATAAATACTTAAAACCATACAACGTTCCCCCCAACACTCTCGGGAACAAGTTATACCAAGGTTATTGCTAAAATCATTACCAGCAGTTTCACCATATGAACATGGGTATCTGATGCTTGCTTACCCATCTGCCTGTCTGTACGTGTTTTTATAAAGAAAAAAAAATAGAATTTCTTAAAATAATAAATAAATAAAATTATACTGAATGTGACTGAAAGTCCAATTTACTGTAAAAGAATAGCAATTAAAATTAATTATCTTTAGTATGGTTCAAAATGGCGGTCATATTTAAGACTTTTAATATCTGAAAAAACTAGCATTTTTTCTCAAGAAATATATTTTGTGCCACTAAAATGATTTGAAATAAAAATAATACATAACTGATTATAGGGCAGATTTTACTGTGACAAGACCATTATCTCGACATTGAGAGCTGCAGTGTATTCCATTTTTGGGTATTTGGCTGAATACTTTTGCTAAGAACTTCAATACAATTTGGGGAACGTCTTCCTTGTGTTTAAGATACATTTTTAAAAGTATGATTTTCAAATTTTTTTAATAACTGATTACCGATTTTTCGAATTATGGTAATCAATATTTTTTATTATCGAACAATCCCCTTTGTTATTAATTCATCTCCTGAGTATGAAGTAGAAAAAGTAATGTTAAAAGGCATTTTGCAGTATGAGAAAAAGGTGTTTTATTTTAGTGTTGTCACCTCAATTAGGAATCTTAAAAAGTATTTCTGATGTGTGGTGTACCCAAAAGCTGTAATACCAAACAATCTTAAAAAGGTCCACGTATCTTCGTACTATTGGGTAATATCAAAAAGTAACCCAAGAATAGAAAAAGGCATAAAATTAATTTTTATTTTAACTCGTATCAGAGATAAATAATAAATACTAATAAACACAAGAGTATGTCCCCCCATTTAGATGAACAGAGTAGGCCGCATTTTTATATAAAAATTGTTGTGTTCAGTTTAGAAAAAAGTTGTTATGTACAGTTTTAGAAATATCTCTGAAACAAAGAAATTGTTTCTCTTGTGAATGGTTGTCCTTCAAACTGATCTTTTTCCAGATAACAATGAATGGCCAACTTAAAAAACAAAAACCACCCTTTAATATCGTATGTTAAAGGACTTTATGGTTTAAGAATACAAAATTTATTAATTAAAAAATTACGTATTTTTAAAATTTAGAGTAATGAACTATAATAACTAAATATGAGGAACAAGGACTAATGTGTATTTTTTTTCGTAATTTTATAGGGAAAATTATGAGATGCGAAGGGTGCTAAAGTGGACTGTAGTGATATATGTGTAAGTCAATTTATTCAGCATCTGTTTTCAGCTTAATATTTCGACCTGGGGAAAATAATATCAACATACACATCTACGAGGATGATCATTGTTCTATTCACTATATAAATGTTGACGGTCTAAACCTTGAACTAGCTAATCAATAAACACAATTATAGACCATTAATAATTTAAAGGTTTCAACAACTTGGATCATTAATAAATCTAAAAAATTTTTCACAAATTACTTCAGTTCCAATAAGAATGTTTGATTTGAATTTTTATCATTAGTGAGAACATTAAAATAGTTTTTAATTCTAATAGATTTTTATTTTGGAGATCTTAATAATGAATCCTTAATACAGAAAAATTATTGCAAAAGAGGAAATTAAGTAGAAACAGGATCCCTAATTCTCGTTGTCCTCCAACACTGCAATCTAGGCATATACCACACTTGCACCAAAAAGCTTTTTTTTCATGATCGATTTTAGTATCAATGATTCTATAAGTTCTTGCCTACTTCATAAACAAAAGTCATAATCATTTATTTTTCAAAGGACATTACATGTAATCAAAAATATTCCAGTACCGTTATATATACGCTGTAATTAAACAAAATTCTAAACGTGGATCTAAAATTGTGTTTATATTTATCAGTGCAATAATAACTGACTAATTGAAACTAAAAAAGCAGATGTCCAGTACTTCTGTAATATGTTTTATCTGATATGGTCCAAGTGAGGCAAAAAAATGTAGAGAGTAAATAAAATGGTTTTTTACAAGGGAGCCTTAAAGGCTTATCCTTTAAAAACATGAAAGTGTAATGGCTGGTTTTTAAATAATCTTGGCAAATTTTATTATAAACTTTTAGGTCCGAGATAATTCTTAAAAAAAAAAAAAAAAATTGATTTTCGGAACATGTTACATTACAAATCAAAAATTTTGGTTTTTATTCTCTGGTAGAATATATATGATTGCGGATAGAAAAAATCTTGAATAAGTTTTGAAAGTGCTGATACAGAGTAGAAAAAAATCGGAGAGGAAAGGGTTAGAATATCCGTTTTTCAGTTAAACGTCTGTCCAGGGTTTTACGGTCTTAGAGGCGTACACCACACGATCCACTAATACGTTTTTCCTTACTGATAGCTTCCGTGAGAATGGATTCCTATACTCTTTTCTCAACCATTACAGCTTAGGGCGTACACCACACATACAATAATAGGTTTCCCTTACTGATGAGGCTTCGTGAGAAATGGGATCCTATAGCTCTTTTTCCTCAACATTACAGCTTTAGGCGTACCCCACACATACAATAAAAGGTATTCCCTACTGATAGGCTTCGTGAGAATGATCCTATACTCTTTCCTCATTACTACAGCTTAGTCCGAGACGCCCACACAATACCATAATAGGTTTCCTTACTGATAAGCTTCGTGAGACTGATCCATACACTATCTTTCCCTCATTATTACAGCTTTGGCGTACACCAACACATACAAATAATAGGTTTCCTTTCTGATAGCTTCGTGAGAATGATCCTATATACTCTTTTTCTCAACATTACAGCTTAGGGCGTACACCACACACGTACAATAATAGGTTTTCCCCGTTCTGATAGCTTCGTGAGAATTGATCCTATTACTCTTTTCCTCATCACATTACAACTAAGGCGTGACACCACACATACATGATAATAGGTTTCCTTACTGAATAGCTTCGTGAGAATGAATCCTATACTCTTTTCGTCTGAACATTACACGCTTAGTAGGCGTACAACCACAACATACAATAAATAGGTTTTCCCTACTGATAGCTTCGTGAGAATGATCCGATACTCTGTTCCTCATTACTACAGCTTAGTCAGGCGTACTGCCCCACATACAATAATAGGTTTCCTTACAGATAGCTTCGTGAGACTGATCCTATACCTCTGTTCCTCATTATTACAAGTTTTGGCGTACACCACCAACATACAATAATAGGTTTTCCTTACTGATAGCTTCGTGAGAAATATGATCCTATACACTTTCCTCATCATTACAGCTTAGGCGTACACCACGATTAAAATAATAGGTTTCCCTTAGTGAATTAGCTTCCGTGAGACTGATTCCTATACTATTTTTCCTCATCAGTACAGCTTAGGCGTACACCACACATACAATAATAGGGTTTCCTTACTTGATAGCTTCGTGAGACCTGATCCTATTACTCTTTCCTCATCATTTACAGCTTAGGCGTACACCACACATACAATTAATAGGTTTCCTTAGGGATAGCTTCGTGAGACTGATCCTATACTATTACCATCTTTACAGCGTTATGCGTACACCACCACATACAATAATAGGGTTTTCCTTACTGATAGCTTTCGTGAGAATGATCCTATACTCTTTCCCTCATCATTACAGCTTAGGCGTACACCACACATACAATAATAGGTTTCCTTAGTGATAGCTTCGTGAGACTGATCCTATAAATCTTCCTCATTATACAGCTTTTGGCCCGTACACCCACACATTACAATAATAGGTTTTCCCTTATTTGATAGCTTCGTGAGAAATGAACCTATACTCTTTTTCCCTCATCATTACAGCTTAGACGTACACCACACATACAATAATAGGTTTTCCTTACTGAATAGCTTCGGGAGACTGATCCTATACTATTTCCTCTCAATTATACAGCTTAGTGCGTACACCACACATACAATAATTGGTTCCTTTACTGATAGCTCGTGAGACTGATCCTATACTCTTTCCTCATATTTACAGCTTTGGGCCCGTACACCCCACACATACAATTTTAATAGGTTTCCTGACTGATAGCTTCGTGAGACTGATCCTATAACTTCTTTCCTCATTATTACAGCTTAGGCGACAACCACACATACATAGAATAGGGTTTTCCCCTTACCTGATAGCTTCGTTTGGAGACAAAGCCCTGATCCTATACTCTTTCCTCATTATTGAACAGCTTTGGCGTACACCACTTAAACATTTTAACACAATAATTAGTTTTCCTTTAAAACTAGGGAAATAGTCTTCGTGAGAATGATCCTCAAAATTACCTTTCCTCTTCATTACAGCTTAGGCGTACTTTCGCCACCAACAAAAAATACAATAATAGGTTTCCCTTTAGTGAAATAGCCTTCGTAGGCCCCAACTGATCCTATACTAAATTTTCCTCAAATCATTACAGCTTTAGGCCGGTACACCCACACATTAACAATACTAGGTTCCTTACTGATAGCCTTCGTGAATGATCTTATTCTACTTTCCTCATCATTACAAGCTTATGCGTACACCACACATACAATTAAATAGGTTTCCTTAGTGACTTCGCTTCCGTGAGACTGATCCTATACTCCTTTCCTCATTTATTCAAACCAGCCTATGGCGTACACCACACATTTACAATAATAGGTTTCCTTACTGATTTTAGCTTTCGTGGAAAAAGAATATCCTATACTCTTTCCTCATCATTACAGTCTTAGGCGTTTACACCACACATACAAGAATAGGGGTTTATCCTTACTGAGAGCTTCGTGAGACTGAGCCTATACTATTTCCTCATTATTACATGCTTAGGCGCTACACCACAAATGTAATAATAGGTTTTCGATACTGATTAGTTCTTCGTGAGAGTAATTCTGTACTCATTGAACTGTAAATATTTAGAAATTATCATATATTAAAATTTATTTGGGCCGGCGGTACTCAATACTGTGCATCTCTCTGTCTGTAAAGTTTTGGTGAAGTAATTTTGTTCAGGGTACTTACTTTTCCAGAGGGGAACATTTAAATATCACTCACCAAAGCAAATTAGTTTTTAATTACATCTTTAATTCTTTTGTTTCACATCACGTCGAAAACATTACCTAAACAATTTAACTTCCTTGAAAATTTTATTGTGGAGAAGTTATCTTCAGCTCAACTGATGTATAAACCCGAAACTGCCCAGATTTTAGAACTTTAAGAGCAACGTAAAAATTAGTTTAATAAAAAGTTAAAAGCTAATTGCTAACAGCAAAAGACCTTTCCAGCAGTATAAATGAAGATTAAAAATATTTTTAATGATGAATTTCATGCATAAGTTAATAATTAAAAGCGTATTTCGTTATATCGGCACAGAAAAACTTCAAAATACGTGAGAAGTTTGCATGGCAGTTCAATGTTTAATTGGAGAGGCAATAAAAACTAAACATATGTTTTCCCTCCGTTAATGAAATTTATCACAACGAATTTTCCTCTCACAAATGCAAGTTGGTTTGTCATAAATATTAAATTGACTACAACACTGTAACTTTCCGTTTTGTAGTCCTGGAACTGTTTTTATATAACGTATGTTTAGTTACCAATTTTAACGTTCCGGCACCAACAGTTTCAAACTAATGGGGTTATATGTGAAGAACAGTTAGATTTAACGGGGTGCTTAAAACTATGGAGGACAAACGTCCATGGCCCAGACTTAGGAAAAACCCACTCGACACCTAGCGAGTTCTGTTAGCTGGTCCTTAATATTAGCCTCAGAAATTTGCCCCTTGATTACGATTATTTTTTAATTTTTAGACTCGCTCCGCCTCCCCTGGAGTGGTACAAAAGAGAACCGCCATCTTTTGTTGGAGCACGGCTTCACTACCAACAGACTCAACAACTGCCAGCACTCAGCTCTCAAGTCCTACGGAGGCTGCAAACCATCCACTATTATTTGAATTACATTACAGAATCTATCCAGTTTATTCTAAACTAGCTGCTTAGTTCATGCTTCAAACAACTGCGATTCATGCGTTTAAGAGCCCATGGTGTTTTTTTTAACAAAAGATTTAGCTCAAAACAGCATTACGGTAAATTTAAGCTTTTCAAAGAATGGAAATTTTTAATTCAACAAACAAAACCCGGAAAGTTTATAACATGAATAAATAAGGTGAAAAACATGTCAAACTAATTTTTCTATGTTTTAGGTTACATATTTTTATATTTAGTTTTTTGCTTTATATACTAAAACATAAACTATGTTACTACTAGTAATGTAATCGTGTCCGGCAGAAGACTAAGCACCTTATGATTCTTAGTTATTGGGGCCAAATTAAGTTAGTTTAAGTAGCTTTTCAAACTGGGGCCCATCCCTCCTAAGTCCAAAAACGTGTACCTACCACATTCGTAACATTTACTTTGAAACACAATTTCACTCTTTGATTTACAAATTATTTATTTAACAGTTGCATCCTCAAAAAGTATTAAATGCAGTGACAATGAAAATGTTGTAAAGGTTTGATATAAATCCTGGAAATACTCTGAATACATTTTTAAATAAGTTTTCATTCCCAAATTGAATAAACAAAGCCAATCAATGGTTCACTCGACCTCCTCTGATCATTAGGTGTAATATTGACATGTGTAACGGTGGATTACCGCTTTTGATAAAAAAACCCATCTAGAGCCAGCAATCAGTGCACGATAACGTGTGATTAATGCACTACAAACAATCCATCCTTTTCCAGATTAACAGTGAGTCCTGGCTCGTGTGGCTGTGGCAGACTTAATCTGAAACCCTTTATAAGTAACCATCTCAGGCCAGCAAATTCATGCTCGATACTGTGATTAATGCACTACAAACAATCCATCCTTTTCCATGATTAAGAGTGAGACCTGGTCTCGTGTTGCTGTGGCAGACCGTAATCTGAACCCCGTTAATAAAGTTAAACCATCTCAGCCAGCAAAAGTTTCCATGCTCGATACGTGTTTGATTAATGCACCTACAACCAATACCATCCTTTCATGATTTAAAAGTGAGACCTGGTCCTCGTTGTGGCTGTGGCAGACTTAAAATCTGTAACCCATTATAAGTAACCATCGAGCCAGCAATCAGTCAACGATACGAGTGGAATTTAATGCACTACCCAAACAATCCATCCCTTGCCATGATTAACAGGTGAACCTGTGCTCGTGTGGCTGTGGCAGACGTAATCTGCAACCCCTTTATAAGTACTTGAATATTTTCCATGGCTTCTTACTTTGTTTAAGATTTAGTTAATATTTAAACTCTATTCCCTAAAAGTTTTTTTAATTAATTAGGATTCCTACTAGCGTGACATATAAAAAACTGTTGTGCTACGTTATAAATTTAATAATGGGTTTTTGAATGAAGTATAGAACAATCACAAATACCTGTTCCTATGCACCAGCTGAAAGTCAACAAACACTTCAGGGTTAAAAATAAGGTAACGCTGGCACACACAAAAAAGTGAGGTTAGTTTGCCCAAGCCAACCAACAAAACCCCGTGATCTGTCCCATATGGTCTTTTAATATTAATAGTTATAAAGCCAAGTATGTTTATTTAAAATAACAAATTTTTTCATAATATATCCATAGTTACCTAGGTTTACAAATTGTTAATTTTTTGAAAAAGACGAATAGGAAGTTTGCACAGTCTCAAAGAATTAAATCATAAATTTCAGAGCGTCCTTCCTACATACAAAATATCGGTCCTGGTACAAACCACGACGTTATAGAGAAGGGGAGAATACCAGCCCAAGATTAACATAATGATACGTCTACTGTAACACCCCAGTAAACACACTGTCCGTTCTGGACCCAAAAAGCTGTTATTAAGAATTCATAGCATTCCTTTTGTCCCTACTTCCTACCGCCACAGGTGATACATCAAACAGCTTGCTAGGTAACTCTCCAACTCTAGAATAACGTCGGATTTTGTTACACTTACTTTTTTCTATAATTTTAAAAATTAAATTGAAGTATACATTACTGTAATACAATTTTTAGTATGCGCATTTTTGTATTTTAAATGAACTGATGAAGTTATTTTTTATGTAATAATATAAATAACAATTATTATCAGTATTTAACAATAACATGCAAATTTAATTTGGTTTAAAGCCTACCCAATATGTTATTATATTTATTATAATATTCCTACAGATCCTCTTGTATGCATTTACTGCTCAGTCGATTCCCTTTACACTTGCATTGATTTTGCAATCATAGTCACTAAATCTTTTGATTCGGTCAAGTTTTATTTTGAAAATTTCATGTTTTTATATAATGTTTAACGCTTTTCTATAGTTTCAAAACTTTTTATTTTTCATGGTAGGAGTTTATTGACAGTATTTGTTTTTATAAGTTTTAATTGCATATCATTATTTCTGTTTATGTTAAAATTTAAAAGTTTTTTCCTTCTTAACTTATTTGATATTATGTCCCTTCTTTAATCGTATTCTCGTGTTTATAGTTCATATGTGTAAACAGTAAATATAAATTTTTATGGTAATTATATAACTGTCAACAGCAACATTTAATAAGGCACAGCAAATGTTAAATGTGTGCATGTCTGCGAACGAAGCGATGAACGGATTCACAATATTACGCTTACATCCAAAATACTATTTAAATTTTCCGGAGAAGTTTTTGTTTAAAATTTTACACGGTCCTGGCATTGAACTAATTTTAAAATTGAATCTCAAACTTTCCCTTCTAATAAAAGCAATTATTCGAGATTCCAAAGAGAACCATAAAATCCAGGTAATGATGTAAGTTGAATTTCCCTTTAAATGTTTATTCACTTGTAATTATGTGGTTTCTGCATTTTATTTCCTGCTCCCCTCAACAATGAAATACCTTTGGTAAATAGCTACCAGGTGCATGAAATAAAAGGTTCCTCGGTGCTGACGCATGCAATGCAAAAAAATTATAAACACTTACCTCAAAAACATTATTTAAATTCGCATGTTTAATTTCCCTTTTAAAATTCCAATTATAAAAACAAGCAAGTTGAAATTTAGCGATTTTTGAGTTTTAATACTTGCCAAAGATATCTTTCTAATGGTTTCCCCCAGCAAGGAATAGGCTGACGCACAGAACTGGATGCCAGTAGATTTTCTCCCACTTGTAATGGTTTGCCAATCACAAATTTCAGTTGTTAATTTAGAGTAGTAATACCAGTTTTGCACCGATTTCTTAATTGATGGCCTTCATTAATTAGGGCAATTAGTTAACGCAAAAACTCTTTTAAATTTTATTTGTATTGAGTTTTAACAGCTTCTTTCTCTGTTTATTATGGTATGTGTATTTATCAGTAATCCTTGTAAAATTATCAAGTAACCGTAATTAGTTAACCGGCATTATTAAATCTTTGTTGTTAATCAATGTATATGAACACAAAATAGTTAATAGTAACAAAACAAATTATCCATTCAAACAATTGTATACCCTGGAATAGACCTTAAGATTAATGTATTTTTAAGTGTTAAATTTCAGCTGTAAAGATAATAAATTCACTAAGAACTCCCGCCTAGTACAGTAACAGGTGTCGGGCCGATCAGATTTATAGCATCATTAAGTTTGCGAAATCTGCTTTTTAAATCTTTTGGAGCAGTGGGGAATCAGAAATATAAAAACACCAACCGTTAACCATTATGACGATAACACTCATATATTTGGTGGGTACTCATATACTACATCATATTAGACCTGGCGTGTTGGTGTCTATAATACCAATATCGTAATGGATCTGTAACGATAAATAAAAATAAACGTTTATCTACAAAGTACATGAACATTGCGCTAAAGCATGCTTGAATTTTCCACACGAAACAGTGAGTATATCATCAGTAAAATTCCCGGGAAATTCCAACTATATCCAGATACATACCACCTTTCCCCATTTACTTTTTCTTGTTGCTCTGCAATTTGTTCTGGACACTCATTATGAAGCTTATGATGTGTTTATTGTCATACCTACAGAGGTATAGGTACTGAGCTACTTGCTCATCAGTTGAAGGGAATTTTTGAACATTACTGTAGGAAGGTAATGAGTGGTGTAGTGAGGGGTTTGGGGGAGGGGGTTGATTTTTAGCGAATTCCCTTTAAAATAGCCCTTTCCAAAAACATTTCCGTTATATTTTCCCCCACCTCTTCCCAATTCATCTCGTTGTTACTATCTTATATATTTTATTCAATTAGAGTGTCATTTTAGTAGTTTCTAACTTTAGTAGTTTAAATAATATTATCAAGTTTGGTCGGCTTTTTTAATTTTTTTTATATAATTCAATGATTTTTTTTAATTTATGTAGTTCAAACTTATAAATATATTTTAAAAAACGGCAAAAGTAGCAATCAATTAAAGGGACTAAAAAATGATACAAACTAATTAAAACAATCTTACATTGGAACACTAACAAATCAAAATAGTCTAATAGATAAAAATACAAGAACAACGACCGAAACATTATGATTAATCATATAAGCAGACATAAAATCGTTCAAGTTAAAGAACAGAAGTCGTCTAATCATAGAAATTTACTGTAATTAATAATTAAATACATAATGTCGTTTATTAAAAAACTTAAGTAAATAATTCATAGTCTAACAAGCGCAATGTTTTTTTTGAAATGTACAAAAGGGGATTGACAGGGAGCTCTGACAGGCGGAGAGCGCATTTCTTCCGCTACTTACTCGTGAGCTCCGCACAGTATGCCCTAAAAACAATTTTTTAAAATTGCTCGCCTTCAACAATAAACTTTAAAAAATCATTAGCTAAGGATTTTCGCTGTGTTACCCTTTATCTCCATGCTCACAGTTTCTCTTGCTAAGAACTCCTACCTGTATCAGTCCACCTAGTCTAGGGTTCCCCGTTTCCATTTCAGTGTACAGGTAAGGGTGAGAGCTAACATCATGGCAAAGGGACTGTAGTTTTAACTCAAGGGGATTTTTCATGGAGCTGTAGATCACTAATCAGACTCCATGGGTGATCAAATCATTTTATGGGCCGGCAGGCGCATTTTGATAAGAAACTTCAAAAATGAAGCTCTCGTAAAATTAAAGTTCTCTAGGATTGTTAATTCCCATTTTGGGAAATGTTGTAGCACCTGCAATCGGAAATTAATGTAATTTTTTGCGTAAAAAGCCGTTTATTAAGAATTTTTAAAAATTTTTGGATGTGGAAAGTTTTTTTAGATTCCACATAAGCAAAATTAATATTACTTAATTAATAGTATGATGTTTTGTTATCAAAAACCCAATTCTGTAGACAAAAAACTTTCGACCTATTGACAAACAACACTTTATCATAACCATTTTTTATTTCATAAA
>NW_025780180.1:0-52396 GCF_021130785.1 Homalodisca vitripennis | reverse complement strand
AAGATTTTGAACGTTTTTTAGTCATAACTTAGGAAAAACGAAAAATATTAACTATGATCACGGAATACGTTTTTCCGGGAATATAAATCATATTAAAGATTTTTATAACATATTTAAAAAAATGTAATCCTCTTAATTGAGTCTTAAAATATTTCTTCTTTCAGTTGTAACGCATGATTGAATGAATGTTTTCTTTAAATATTAATGGTTAAGTTACGGGTTTTCCTACACGATCAAGATTATATTTTTCTATAACTCATATTTACATGCAATGGCAAGTTACAATTTTTCGCCGTCGAATCGCACTAATAATAAAAGATAGGATTCGTTCTTCTCTCTGGACTCAAAATGTCAGTTAACTAAAGAATCTATTGACTGAATATAACTATTTTTCATACCGTGATTAATTGGATTTGTTATTAGTTTTAAAAATTTGTCATGAACGCTTCTTTAGGTGACTGATTTAAACTCTACTTCCGGTTATAGTTATTTGTTAGCCAAATTGGCCCATATCAGCCACGAAAGTAAATTCCTAAGAACTGTGTCCGCAAGTCGTGGTCAATATTCAAAGTCAAGGATTTCATGGCAGCATTCATCCTGTGTTCCATGTTTATAGATTTTATGACGGGTAAATGTTATTGCGGGAATATTTTATGGAAGCCTTGTCATAGCCAAGATCATTACGACTTTATTGACTTCTAAGGTCATTAGCGTGCCGGGGAGTTCAATTAATGAACACTATTTTTGTTTTAAAAAGATTTGTGGGCAACTTTGAGATTTAAGGAAGGAAGTGCTCAAGGTTAGGACTATATATTAGGGCATATCAGATTATAAAGTCAGTCAACATCTCTGTTATAGGCAAAGTGGCATTATTTTACATCAGAGCTTTAAGGTAAATGATTATTTTGTCATCTCTGAAGACTAAGTTATTTTTAATAATTTACTTCGGTGTAGGTTTATATTGTCATCTTGAATTTTATAATTGACTTAGTATGAGTTTCTCTTCTATGTAGATTTTGTATACAAAATCTATTCAAGACTGTCTATTTAAATTGCTTTCATAGAAGCATCTACCAAAAATGTGGGCAAAAATTCACCGAATATAATAATTAGAGCACAAAACCACCCGCCCTTCAAATGTTTATATGCTATTATGCTATATAATGTGACCTGTGAAAACGATATCTGTCCCGAAGATGTAAAAAATTTTAATAATAATATTATATAATATAATATTTAATGAAAACCATATTATTAGGTAAAAAACTCACATAGACAGTTTATTGCCGTGGGATTTCGAGTCCAATCAAGTACATAGAACGAGTGCAAACGCGTGGTTTATTGCTTCATCTTTCTGCTTTATCGCTGCTTTATGATCCAGCGTTGACATCATTCTGAGACTAACGTGGTTGATTAGATCTGTACTCCATGTCTGTTAGATAGATATCGTGGTAAGCTTACCGATAAACATTAAACATAAGGGAATTTGGTGTAGAATATTGTTTAGCTTTGTAATATAATGTTGTGGAAATTATATGGAATGGTCTAAAATAGCAATTGACACAATTATACCGTACTTACAGTACGCTATTAGGTAGGTTTTATTAAAATATAATCAGTTCGTCGTAATACAACTATTTTATTATTAAATTAAATAATTCATAAGTAGGCAATTTTGAATACGTTTATTGTGACTGAAATTATTTGTTGATTTGACTGTGATAGATTGATAAGACCAGATATCTTTTCAAATAAAGGCTTAAAGTGAACGTGCACGATAGTTCAGAACAGAAAGGCAATGTAATGTAATCTAATGTAATATAAATTTAATTTTATTTGTTAAGATTTAGATATTACTTGAGGGACGATTAGAATATAATGTTTACCAAAAGACCAGATATCTTTACAAATCAAGGCTTGAAATTGAACGTGCACGATAATCCAGAACAGAAAGTCAAAGTAATGTAACCTAATGTAATATAAATATGATTTTCTTTGCTAAGATTTAGATATTACTTGAGGGACGATTAGAGTATAATGTTTACCAAAAGACCAGATATCTTTACAAATCAAGGCTTGAAATTGAACGTGCACGATAATCCAGAACAGAAAGTCAAAGTAATGTAACCTAATGTAATATAAATATAATTTTCTTTGCTAAGATTTAGATATTACTTGAAGGACGATTATAATATAACGTTTACCTGTCTGTCCATACAACTTATGACCAAAATGACTAATACATTTGGAATTTGGCGTAAAGCTTCATTTCTATATATTCAATCACGAGTCGTTGATATTGCATACGACTACGTGGAATTTGGTGTGATTTGGGTCAGTATATACCATTGGTATAATTGGTAACTACAATGGTAAAGAAAAAATTGTAGAATAGATTTGCAAACAAACTGAATTTAACTAAAAACTTATATATAAAATATAAAAATAACATTTCAACATGTGATCTAGAATACATGTAGCCAAGCTTAAGATATAGTTTTGTACTTTTTTTTACCGCGTTAGTGAAGCTTACGTGATACGTTGTGTACTATATTTTAATATTACATATCGATATGAGACTTTTGATTATATTACATTATAACAACTCGAAACACTGTATGTAAGGAACGGTTTATTTCGTTAAAACATTGATCGAAGAAACCCCATATTGTTGTATTTGTTAAACATAAAATTTTCATGCATTTTTTATGATAAATTTATTTTATAAGACGTTAAAAAGTGCATAACTAAGTATTATTTTAACGACAATTAAACTAAAGTGCTGGATTACATGGTAGCTTTCGTTCTAGGGAAATACCAAAAGGAATATTACCTGCTTCAACATTCATTTGAATATAATTACTTATTAAACGGACGTAACTTTCCCTTTGATTATTTAATGTACCTTTATATTTTTGAACTCCAATTGTTCGGCCATACGTTAAATAGGCTAATTCCTATAGAACTAAAAACACCTCTGGAGATTATTTTTCAATTTATTTTCTACTGTGGATGCCTCGTAACATAATACATAAAGACGTATTTAAGATATAATGTTCAGATTACACGGTATATTTGTGTGTGATTATACCCTAAACTAATAAATAGTAGAAAAATGCTGTAGTTTTCAATAATTCAAAAACGTGACTCACCATAAAAAGAAAAGCAAAGTAATACGAAAATACTAGAATGAATACGTGGTCAATAGATAGATTAACTAGCTCGTAAACCCCTATAATCTTAATTTGTTCATTTGTGAGGTTATAAATTATAGGATAAATAGCAATATTCTTCATTCATCTTCATTCTAGCCTTCAAGTTTTTAATGTGGTTTACTTACGAGCCACCATGTACCGTTATGTTTAAAGAATTGCTTGTTCGTTGTGAGCACTTCTGTAAACTAGATTCTCTCACATCTTATATAATCTTACATAATACACTATATATCTCCTCATTTAAAATGGTTTTTAACAGATTATAAATTTCCATAATCATTCTTTTTACGATCCTTATGTCATTATTCAAAATATTTAGGCTCTTTAGCAACCTTTATTGCTCAGTTCTCTCTTCCTTGAATATTTCCGTACGTTTTAGACCGTTCATAATCCAAGAAGTTTTCCTGCTTGTAGTCTACATAATTCTAGTACTTTACACATGAAAAGTCAAGGGTCTAACCAACCATAAGTGGCCTTAAATCGCTTTTAGATTTATCTCAATTCGATCCTCTACATCTAGAAGACTCACTGTATCCAACTCCCTAGTGATATGGTGAACATTAGTAACAGATGTAAAAAAGTAAAGATTGAATCTATATAGAGGTATATCGAGTACGTAAAACCATTGTAAATTAACAATTTAACTTAAAAGTACTTTTTTAAAATAATTAAATCACTCTTGTATTTATGCAACTGAGCATATGCTCAATTAAATTACATATATTAGAGTCAACACACACAAAGTTTCGTGACAGGTCCACAGTGCAATGCAGCAAAGACCAATTGACTGTGTCACCCTGTCCTCAAACATTGCAGCAGCAGACGTATGTCTGAGAACTGTCAAGTTGGTAAACAATGCGGCTACTTACGGTTACTGATTGGATGATGTGGAAACTTCCCTTGGTACAGTAAACACTGCCGAATTTATTTATACCATCAACTCCTTTCTAAATAAGTGCACCAATTACAGTTTTACTGTACAATTAGGGAATTTTCCATTTTTTTTTATTAATAATTGTGTTTGGTTAAATTTTAGATCTAATTTATATTTTATTTGTAAGATAGGCAATACCTGGAACTCTCGGTTGAGGAGTAAAACATTTCTATTATGTAATATATGTTGTTACTTATTCCACATTATAGGGTCGTCTTTAAGTTAGAATAATTAATGCTGAACTAAACCCATAAAAAAAAATTAATTTAATTTGATACATGTGTTTTGGTATAAACAATCTTCAGTGTGTACATTAATCTCTAACTATAAAATAAATAATTTCGTTGTTTATTTATTTACTGCAATCAGCAAGTAATACCAGAACTCATTTCAATTAAAGTCTTAAAGTTTGGCGTGTTACTACTCATAACACATTCAAATATTTAGAGTTACATTATCCTGAAACCTAAAAAATGTCCACTTTATCGTAGAAATTCCTTTGTAAAACGTGGACTTAATTTAATTACGATAAATATGAAATTATTTGTATTTTACACATGTATACAAATTTACTTACATCGATTAAATTATATGAATAATGTTTAAGGATAAATATTGCTCGAAACAGCATGATAATTTAATAAATGTGTAACCTTATACGAGTATTATGTTGTGCAGTACCCAAGGGAATATATTCTATACATATGCGAATGACCGCCATCTTGAACTTTTTCTTGTTTGATAACAGCTATAAAACGTGTTTAAAGCAATGTATAAGTATTTATTAATACCAAGTTTAATTTAAATCGGAAAACCATTTGTGGAATTAAGAGTGTTAACCACCGTTTTTACAACGTTAATGTATATTTGTAAAAGAAATTGTACGATTGCAATCTAAAACATTAACAAATAAGAAAATTGACGTAAGTAAAAACATTTTTTTAAATAACTTGAAAATTCAAACACTTTAAAATGCAGATATCTTTAAACCTTAATATATACTGAACCAAGTGGAAGAATAACATTTATTAAATACTTAATATTTTAAAAGCGCTTATTATTTTGAATCTTTATAGAGAAATAGTCCAGTGTAATGCTTTGCATAAAGGCGAATTGCCGCCATTCTGAAACGTTTTATTGGTAAGGCGAACTCATACAAGCTATGTGTAATTACTTCATCTATGTTAAGTTTAGTTTGGATTTAATAAACACAATGGTAGTTATCGAGTTCAGAATTATTTTCACTGTGCTGAATACTACTTAAAACTGTACGGTTGCTACCTACAAACATCGCGTAATAACAAATATTATTGTAAATGATAAATAACCGGAGGATTCTAAACTACTAGTTTCTTTGCTCTAAAATGCAAAAAACCTTAAAATATAATCGTTCTTTTCCAATCTTTTAATAGCCGATATATTAAATCCTTCAAATATACCAAAGGAAGTACAAGAGTATTTAGTTCTTAGCTATTTGCATGAACAAACCCTTCGAAACAAATACAAATTCGTTACATCAATCATTTAATTCTCTTTTCTCATCTCTACAAGCCTTAACTCCGACTTCTTAAACATAATTTCAAGGTCCTGTGAAAACACTTGTCTTATTGATATAAAATCGTTAGTATAAGTATATATTAATACAAATTAATTTTTTTAAATAAACAATGTAAGAAATTGTACATAGTTAATTTCATTATTATTTACCAATAACACGAATGTGTTATAAATGTAAAATTTTAATATTTGTTAATGTCCATGGTACGAATATGAATTACATGATAGACAATAAATCCCTGTCGGCTGTAAAGCTAACGCCGGCCGACAGCCAATTTCAAAACAATTAATGTTTAATTACAGCTACCCTAGTAGCGAGTGGAGGGTGAGGGCTCTGGTGATATAATGAGTTGATATGCAATCAGCAAGTAATATCAGAACTCATTTCAATTTCCCTAACACGCTAAATGTGTAATAGTGCATGATAGTGCTCACTTTCCTACATTATTATAATGCAATTGCTTCAAATTATAACAGAGTAAAGCTGTTACATATAAAGGATGAAAATGACAGTAAAAAACTACTTATGTGATATAATGAGTTGATATGCAATCAGCAAGTAATATCAGAACTTGTCAATTATCCTAACAAGCTAAATGTCTGATAATGATGATATTGCTCAATTGCTAAAGTTATTATGGTTGTATTAATTACTAAAATCCCAATACAGTTTTTAAATACGTAAAGGTTTATTATAGCAGTCAAAAATTACTTATTAATTTACTATTGTGTACCATAGTTCTAATTCATTTATGCTGAATCGCGGTAGGAAGTAGGCTCTTGTTAACTAGACGCGGTGCGTGGACATTGTTTGTTCAGTTAGACCGGTCAATCAGCTGATCGAGCGACGGTGATACGTTCCGACCCGGCTCGCTGCAGAGAGAGAAGCAGTCAGTCGAGTCTTGGAGTTTCAAGGAGAAGGTGTACCGGTCGAAGCTGAAGTTTTCTTCCTCTAACCCTATAGTTGGGATTTAGAATAATTATTTATCGCGTGTAAATTCAATTTCAAGTATTTAAATTTTTAGTGCGTTTTATTTTCCGATCTGCCTCCGAATCTTCAAAGTAGTAAGTCCCGTACCAGCGTATAGTTAATATCTTTTATTTTTATAATACTGTAATAAAAATTTCTAAAGTTTCTCATCTTTCAGAGTCTGAAAATTTAATTAAATTTTTTGAAGTATTGTGAATTAAATTTTGGTCATAAAGTAAATATCAAGTTTTGTGTTATATTAATTTTGAGTATTTTGAGAAGAGAACCTTTTATTTTGTTTTGTTAATTTAAACCATTTTTTTTAGAAGTATACATTTTTAGTTTAATTTTAATTTTAATACCTTTTAATCAGACTCTTAATTAGATTTGTTCGATTGAGTGACATTTTGAAGAAAATTGAATCAAAGGTTTGTAAACTTTGTTAACTTTTTGGCGAACTTAAATTTCGGAATAAACCAAGTATTTCCGAAAAGTTGTTTTAATTTATAAAATATTAGCTCCATATAAATTCAAATATATGTACTATAAAAACGGTACAATAGTTTAAAGGAAAATGTGTAGTTACTGATTTGAAATATGAAAATTTGAAATTTGTTTTAAATCTATGAAATTTGAAACAGTCTAATAATCCTTAAATAAAATTAATTTAAAAAAAACTTGTATCCAATTTTATGTGCGTGATTTAGTATGATTTTTATTCCTGTTAATGTTTTAACCATGTCTACTGTTATTTAACTTGCCTATTATACAGTTTTTTGTTTCGCCGAAATGCTTCTGAAAGCGACACCGTCCAGAATCTTAGAAAAATGTTGAGGTCACTTTTGAAATTAAATTATCAGGGCCAACGCTGGTAATCTGAAGGGGCGTATAGAACCTAGCACTGCATTAAAGGAAATAAAAGTTGATTTGGAGGCATTATCTGTCAAGATAGGAAACTTGTCCGAGGAAAAATCGACAGGCGAGTATTTGAGACTAGTGGTGTAGGAACAAACATCTCACTGTGAGAGTTGATGTATTATGTGAGTTGTATAAGTGGGAAGGAGCGTACTGAAACCTTAATTTCAAAACTTAAGGATGGTTTGATTGAAATTAAGGCAAAATTAGGAAGACATTGGCGTAAGTGAGGTGGAAATAGTTTAATTTTGAAACCAGTCTTTTAAATACAAGCCTGGAAGAGGAAAGAATTCGAAGAGATGAGCAAGCCCCGTATCTCAAACGAGAAATGAGAATATTTTAGGTTTGAGTCTTCCCCAGGGGAAACATGTAGAAGAGAATTTTGCAAAATTACCAAATCCCCTAGAGCGATTTTAAAAAATGTTTAAACCCACAGACGGACTAAATGTTTCAGAATTGTTGAATTATATCGAAATAATGTTAAAAATTAAGGGTGAAACTAGCTTAAGTGATAGTGAGATCATAAATATGAGTGTAGGTTATGCCACTGGTCCACTTTACAATAAAACGCTTCAATTTAAGGTAAATGCTAGTAATTTTAGTGAAGTACACAAAGGACTATTAGATTATTTTGTTCCTTTTGGTCATAGAGAGCCTTGAAGAGGACTTAGTAACTAGATCACAAAAACCTGACGAAAAACTGAGCAGTTATTTTTTTAAACGTTAAGCAAAATGCAAAATTGCTATTGTGTGATTATTCTGAGACCGAACTGACGGAATTGATTAAAATTAGGTATCTCATCTCAAGTAAGGGCCAGGACTGGTATTTTGTACAAATCCGAAAAATTTTGCCGACCTTGACAATTTATGTATATATGAGCAGAACGTAGCTTATGAACAAGTGAAGGTATGTGAGGAACGTAGAGTTTGCAAATCGGACTTTGTTCAGAAGAGTAATGTAAATTCAACTGCAAAACTCGTATGTAAATAATCCCAGGATGATAAAGAAAGCAATATTAAAATGTTTTATTTGTAATAAACCGGGACATATCGCTAGGGATTGTTTTAAAAATATTCAGAGAGCACAGATACCTAGATTCGAAAAAAATCTGCGGTCTCAAAAAACTTATAAATAGGGGAGAGTTCCAAGGAAGGTAGTGCGAGAGTGGAATCTCCACTGGTCACGTCCCACTGACATTAAAAAATAATTATAATTATGGAAGAGGTCGAGAACAAATGAGGGCAAGGGGTAAGAATAATGTGAGAAAATGCCTCTATGAATGTAAAAAGGGCCGGACGTTTCAATGACCCTGCCCGTTGTGAAAGTGGTTTGTTGGTAAGGGTACATACCATAATGTTATTATTGGACACGGGAAGCGGAGTGAACCTGATAAGCGAAAAGCATTTACGACTCATTTATAAAGAAAGGACTGGCCAGTATTCTTGAACATACTGACATTAAATGTTTGTCGGCAGATAACAATGAATTATCGATTCCTGGGTTAATGTATAGTAAAAATAAAGATAGAATGTTTTTCTTGGAAAGTTCAGTTTTTAGTTTCGAAAAATTTGTCTTGGCCAATAATTCTGGGTTCAAATTTTATAAAAGAAACTGGCATGGTGGTGGATTTAAAACAGGATATGTGTTGGTTTAAGTTTAAACAGAAGTCACAATCGAGTTTATTTCAGAATAATACATCCTTATAAATAAATGTGAAACCAGAGTATTGTGGGTAGGGTGCAATAAGGCAAAGGGAGGGTATTTTTAAAAATTATTAACGAATTCCCTTCAAGTTTTTTTACTGATAAAATAGGGGAAGCTATTGACTTCGAAGATTGACCTAGAAGTCAGCGACCCCGAGCCAGTGAGATTGAAGCCGTATCCGCTATCCCCCCCAAGCTGCAAGAATTAAGAAAAATTTTAGATGAACTGTTGGCACAATTATGCTAGTCCCGCATTTTTAGTAACCAAACCGGGAAGTGATAAATCTAGAATGGTGATTAATTACTCAAAATTAAATAGTAAGTTGAAGAGAGTGGAACATCCAATTGGAGACGTATACGAATCATACCACTACTTACAAGGGTTGTACTTATTTTTCAAACTTGGATTTGAGTAATTCATTTTACCAATTGAAAACTTACGGAAAAAAGCAAACATTTAACTGGTTTTGTTACGCCGTTTGAATCATATGAATTCAATCGTGTACCATATGGGTTACACTTGGGAAGCGGAACAATGAGCCGCTTATTAAATAAAGTGTTTGCAAGGTGTAAAATTTCAGTATGCTTTAAATTATGTAGATGACATAATAATATTTAGCAAAAAGTTTACCAGAGCATATAGAACATGTCAGAGATGTTGTGGAGAGGCTGGCCAAACATGGACTTACGGTTAACCCGAATAAGGTGAGCTTTGCATGTAAAGAGATCAAGTTTTTAGGTCACCTAATCTCTAAGGACCAGATAAGAGTCGACCCGGATAGAACTTCTGCCCATTAGAGATGCGAGTGAGAGCCAAAGGACGCAAAAGGCGTAAGTAGATTTATCGGAGCAGTGAGCTATTTCGCAAAGTTCATCCCAAACTATGCAGACAAGGCAGCATGTTTAAATGAACTGAGAAAAAAAGAATAGGAAATTTGAGTGGACTCAGGAGTGCCAGGAGAGCTTCAACAGCTTAAAGGAAAAGTGTAAGTAAACCACCGGTATTAATAATAACCAAGATTATAATAAGCCATTTATCCTATGTACGGATGCGAGTGACAAGGCAGCAGGAAGTTTTGTTTAATGCAGGAAATAGAAGGTGAGAATAAACCAGGGGCTTATTATTAAAAAAAAAATTCAATGAATCCGAACAAAGAAACTGGACTGTATATACCAAAAGGAAAGCACTTGCAGTGGTATGCGCGATAAACAAATTTCGTAGTTACCTAGAAGTAAGGCCTTTTACGCTAATTAACGGACAATAGTGCACTAGCTTGGGTACTAGGCAATTTTAGGAATTAGGAAAGTTAGGTAGGTGGGCAGCTACAATTTTAAGCCTACCATTTAAAATTAAACATGTAAAATCAAAAGACAATGCGGTGGCAGACTATTTATCTAGACTATTTGAATGTAGAGATAAAATGCAAAGTGTGGAGGAAATTGAAGAATACCAGTACGGTATACAAAATGATAGTGTAACAGACAATAGCATAAGAGTAGCAATTAAAGAAGAAAATGTAAATAATGTATTTGTAAATAGCGTAGGTAATTTTCCACTAGCTTATACGGACTTTAAGGTTCACCAAACCCAGGACGATATAATACGAAAAATATATAATAGTATAAAAGGTGGCACTAACTCTGAAAATATTTCTTGTGTAAGGGAGTTGTGATGTATAGAAGTAAGCCTACTAGTAAGCCAAAGATATGTCTACCAGAACATTTAGTAGATGTGGTGTTTAAGTATTACCATGAGTCGGGAAATCGGGGGACCACTATGGAATATTAAAAAACTACCAGAAAGATATGCGATTTGTTTTAACCATGCGGATCTTGCCGGGCTGATAAAAGACAAGGTAAAAATGTGCGAAGCTTGTGCGTTAGCGACAACCGGTAAGGTTTATCATGGCAAACTGATTTCTGTGTATCAGATAGGCCCATGGACAAATTGTACATAGACATTTTTGGCCCTTTAACCAGGTCCAGTAGTGGAAATAATAATATCCTGATTGTACTTGACGTCCATTCAAAAATGGTATTTTTAAGCGCGATAAAAGACGCGTAAAGTAAATCAATAATAAAAGTATTAGAAAGTGAAATTTTTAAAAAATGTTGCATATTGCAAAAATATAGTGTCGGACAATGCCACAGTGTTTTAGAAGTGTCGAACTAAAGAACTATTTATTCGCCACGGGGAATCAATCATCAATTTGTAACTCCATTTGTACCACAGGGAAACAAAAGTGAAACGTCAGTTGAGGACAGTAAAACAGATGTTAAAAATTTACTTTAATTCGGATCAAACTAAGTGGGACACCAAATTAACTGAATTACAATTAGCGATAAATTGTGCGACCTCGTAAGCTAACAAAAATTCACCATACGAAATTATGTTCGGAAATAGGCCTAACTTGGAATTGACCAACAGATGGAACATTTAATGATTTATTGGACTGTGATGTGTCAAGGCCGGATAATTTGGATAGGTTTCAAAGAACTGTGTTAAACTTAAAACAGTCCATTTCGGCTAAACAGGAAGAGGGCAGGCTATAGTGATAAAGAATGTGAACACCCATTCAAAGTTGGAAGCCTTGTATACGTGAAGACACACTGGCTGAGTAACAAAGCGGAAAAATTTCAGGCAAAAGTGGGCAAACCGGTTTTGTGGACCCTACAGGATTATATATAAATTAACAAAAAGTGACCTTTATAGTTCAGGATATCAAGGATGAAAGATCAGTGAAGAAAGTGCATGTTTCACAATTAAAGTTAAAGTACTAAAAGTGAAAGTTGAGAACTCAATAAACATTAGCCCGGGGGCAAAGGTCAGTATGTTTTATTTTTCAGGACAATTATATTGTCGAAAAGGAATTGAAGATGGGTCTAAAACAATAAAAATTGGGCAATTATAATTTATTTTCTAAATTAACTTCAAGAATTGATTATATATTTATGTATTAATTTAGCCCAAAACACAAAACAAGTTAAGTATGAGAGTCCAGTAGTTTATTATAATAATACAAATAAAATATTGGAATATAACAGGGTGATGTGACGACGTTTTTATTTCAGCAATTGTATGGCTAAGATGAGAAGTCATAATATAAAATGCCAAGTGTAAGTGTGTGATAGGAGTGTTTGTTGTAAACCATGTAATTTTCAGGGACAATAAATTGGCATGAATGGTGTTATGAAGTTAATACACAGATGTATTCTGATGTATTATGAAATTTCTTCCCTGTTCCTTCAAATGTAGAAGGACAGGTAATTTTGGTAATGTTGTGGTGTGTTGTTCCCTGTTCCTTCCAATTAGAGAAGGACAGGGGTAATATTTTTTTGGTATACAGTGAGTTGTATTGATAGTGATATTTCTTCCCTGTTCCTTCAAATGTAGAAGGACAGGGTAATATTGTTTTTTTATCACTATACGAGGTTTATTGTGTGTAAACAATTGATTATTGTGCCATTGTAATCCCTGTAAATTGATTGTATTGTAAATTAACAACATCTGGTAATGGTTTACATTCCGTGACACTGGCGCAGGCGTACAATAAGAACACCGTTGAAAGACTGACAGCCATACAATTATACGGAGGGAATATTTTGTAAAAAGGAATGTCCTCCAAGAGCTCAATGCCTCGCGGGCTGAAATTGTTATTAGATTGGAGGAGCAGGTAGCAGTTGCTATTAGCGAACCAGAGCCAGCCAACCACGAGATCAACGAGGCCGCCGCCGCACTGCACCGGCCGCATGATCATTGGAGAAGCTACCTGCCTCGACTCCTCACCTACCACATCCCTCTGCGATGGCTACCTGGGGAGCCACACTGGACATCGGGCAACCCCTACCACATCACCCCTCGGACTACACATCACAGCCCTCCACGTAGTGATAAGTACCAAAATTGTTATTTAAAAGTGTGCATGTGGAGGGATATTATTTGTACTTATTCCGGGTTGAGTGTTTTAAAGGTTTAGGTTTCCCTACTGTGATTTCAGCTTTGGGCTAGGGAAAGATATGTACCATAGTTCTAATTCATTTATGCTGAATCGCGGTAGGAAGTAGGCTCTTGTTAACTAGACGCGGTGCGTGGACATTGTTTGTTCACAGTTAGACCGGTCAATCAGCTGATCGAGCGACGGTGATACGTTCCGACCCGGCTCGCTGCAGAGAGAGAAGCAGTCAGTCGAGTCTTGGAGTTTCAAAGGAGAAGGTGTACCGGTCGAAGCTGAAGTTTTCTTCCTCTAACCTATAGTTGGGATTTAGAGTAATTATTTATCGCGTGTAAATTCAATTTCAAGTATTTAAATTTTTAGTGCAATTTATTTTCCGATCTGCCTCCGAATCTTCAAAGTAGTAAGTCCCGTACCAGCGTATAGTTAATATCTTTTTATTTTTATAATACTGTAATAAAAATTTCTAAAGTTTCCCATCTTCCAGAGTCTGAAAATTTTAATTCAATTTTTTGAAGTATTGTGAATTAAATTTTGGTCATAAAGTAAATATCAAGTTTTGTGTTATATTAATTTTGAGTATTTTGAGAAGAGAACCTTTTATTTTGTTTTGTTAATTTAAACAATTTTTTTTGGAGAAGTATTACATTTTTAGTTTAATTTTAATTTTAATACCTTTTAATCAGACTCTTAATTAGATTTGTTCAATTGAGTGATATTTTGAAGAAAATTGAATCAAAAGTTTGTAAACTTTGTTAACTTTTTGGTGAACTTAAATTTCGGAATAAACCAAGTTTTTTCCGAAAAGTTGTTTTAATTTATATAAAATATTAGCTCCATATAAATTCAATATATGTACTATAAAAACGGTACAATTGTTTAAAGGAAAATGTGTAGTTACTGATTTGAAATATGAAAATTTGAAATTTGTTTTAAATCTATGAAATTTGAAACAGTTTAATAATCCTTAAATAAAATTAACTTTAAAAAACTTGTATCCAATTTTATGTGCGTGATTTAGTATGATTTTTCTTCCTGTTAAGTTTTTAACCATGTCTACTGTTATTTAACTTGCCTATTATACAGTTTTTTGTTTCGCCTGTATGAAATCACATTTGTCACATTTAATTCTGTAAATTCATAGTCGTTCTTCCGCATAGCTTGTGTTTTCGGATGTAAAAATATACAATATTATTGAATTGTTTGTTTTTAAAATTATGAAAAGTATTAATATTATTTCATTTTTGGTTTTTCTCTCACATGTAGGACTGCAGAGACAACAACAAGATACTTGTAACGGCAAAGTTACTTATACAACAACGGCACTATTGTAAAATTCTATCCAAGAAATTAAAAGTGAGAAATATTAATGTTTTTAATATATCAAACACACAATACATGAAGTCGAGCTCTCATATAATGAAAACGTATTCAACAATATTAGCTCACACGTTGTAAGTTCCAAGGAGAATACATTACCACCTGTATTGTGTAATACCCAGTGAGGAAATAGATGAGTTTTTTCGGTAAAAGTAGTCTGCGTTGTCATTATATTGTTTATGAAATTTATGTTCTTTGAAAACAAATTTGTTGGTATTAGTGATTAAAAATGCAAATTTAATTTCGATTTTAACCTTTTCCTTATGTTTTAATTATTTTTGAATCAATAAATATCGTTCATTACAAGTGAATAATAATAACAGCAGTATTGTGTTTTTTTTATGTCTGTAAACTACAAAATTTGATACTATCAATAAAAATTACATTTAATTCTCAAGAACACGTAGACATAATTGATTATGTTTTTATTTTTCATTCTTTATAAAATATATTCTTAATTAAGAAACCAATGTTGTTATTGAGTATGTTCTTTGCTTATTATTACTGATTACTTATGAACATGCTTATGCACCAGACTTACATATTTTGCATTTTGTGAGGCTTTTTGCTTTCAAAGAATGCGTCATAAGACTCACGTAATAAAATGTAAGGAGGTGTTTCATAGCAACAATATAAAATAATTCTTACTTAAATATAAACATATGGTTTTTTAAATTATATGAATGGTTTTTAAATTTTTAACATTACGACGGTCTGTGAAATATATCGTTAAGAAAAATAGTAAAAACTGATATTTAAATAAAAAAGTCAAGGTAGATTTTGGAAACAAACAGAAAACATATATTATTTACTAATACAGTTTTGCTTTTCATTATCAAATTAGTTTCGTGATTACTATTCTTTAAGTTGCCTCTTGTATCCCTTCTTTTATTTCGCTATTATATATCAATTGACATTAGTAACAGTTAGTTTTATAAATTTCTGATTTTTACGCATGGGTTCTCTTTACATGAATACAACTTACAATTATATCGAGTTGTTCGATTTTAATTTAATGAAATATCTTATTATTATTTTCTTTTTAATTATAGGTATTGCTTTATTCCAATTCGACCTTCTCATATATGGGACCGAAAATATACATCATTATTCACGACAATATTATAGTTGTAACACAGAACACTATTGTCCTGCTAACCGAGAAGTTGAAAATAAAAAATATTAATGCAACTCGTTTATCAAACACACAATTTCTGAAGTCAAGCTTTCTTATAACGAAGATGTACTGACCAAATCATACTCACAAGTTCTACAGAGAATATATTACTACGTGTATTCTGTAATACAAGGTGAGGAAATATAATGTGTTTGCTCAGTAAATGTTGGAGGTACAGTGTTTATAATATTTTTCTTTGCAAGTTGTCTGTATTAGTTATTATGAATGCGAATTTTAGTTTGATTTTAACCATGCCTTTACCTTTTTATTGATAGTAAAATGCCTAAATAAATAAACATTTTTAATGGCATGGGAAGATAATAAGGCAATATTATATTATTTTACTGAGTGTAACTCAACATTATTGTTTGTACTTCACGTTTAATAAATAAATAATTTTAGCCAGTATATAGTAATATGATTCAAATTATAAAGAAACAATTTAGTTAATTATGTGTTGTAACGAAAAAGGAGTTGTAATAAAATAGAATTGAATTAAACTAATATTGATATGATCTGTTGAAATAATACTATAAAACACTAAACTGGGCACTGTAACAATTATTTAATAATAATCCCTTTATATATTTTGTTTAAAGTCACATGGACACAGTACGAAAATCAAAGTAATTATATAAAAAATACTAAACAAGGAACATGTGCATTTTTAATAACTCATTTATTTAAATTAGTTCTCTTTTATTTAACACGTTATCTTTTGATACTTACTATTGATATTATAATTAGGTACAACAATAACTACAAATCTTTACATGGCTTAGCGTTTGTAAGGTTAACGTAATTGTAAGAAGTAGTTTTACTCTAATTACCCTCGGAAATTAGGCTATTAAGAGGCAATACGCAAATTAAATGACTGGTAGTTGGTCACTGCCGTGATCTTGGTCACCTCGCCACCGTGGTGCGGGGCACGTGTGTCCCCTGTTCCCCGACATTAATATTTTTATGTTAAAGTTATATCATATTTTTGTACCATTTTTGTACCTTTTTGTAATACCAATAAATAATTTTGTACCACAATAGTTTATTAATAAAGTACTATGTATAAACCGGGGGAACAGGTGGACACTTGCACCCCGACATCAATATTTTTATGTTAAAAGTTATATCATATTTTTGTACCATTTTTGTACCTTTTTGTAATATCAATAAACAATTTTGTACCACAACAGTTTATTAATAAAGTAATATGTATAAACCGGGGAACATGTGGACACTTGCACCCGACATCAATATTTTTATGTTTAAAGTTATATCATATTTTTGTACCATTTTTGTACCTTTTTGTAATATCAATAAATAATTTTGTACCACAATAGTTTATTAATAAAGTACTATGTATAAACCGGGGAACATGTGGACACTTGCACCCGACATCAATATTTTTATGTTAAAGTTATATCATATTTTTGTACCATTTTTGTACCTTTTTGTTAATATCAATAAATAATTTTTGTACCACAATAGTTTATTAATAAAGTACTATGTATAAACCGGGGAACAGGTGGACACTTGCACCCGACATCAATATTTTTATGTTAAAGTTATTTCATATTTTTGTACCATTTTTGTACCTTTTTGTAATATCAATAAATAATTTTTGTACCACAATAGTTTATTAATAAAGTACTATGTATAAACCGGGGAACAGGTGGACACTTGCACCCGACATTCAATATTTTTATGTTAAAGTTATATCATATTTTTGTACCATTTTTGTACCTTTTTGTAATATCAATAAATAATTTTGTACCACAATAGTTTATTAATAAAAGTACTATGTATAAACCGGGGAACATTTGGACACTTGCACCCGGCATGAATATTTTTATGTTAAAGTTACATCATATTTTTGTACCATTTTTGTACCGTTTTGTAACCCCAAACTAATAATTATGTACCACACTCATTTATTAATAAAATACAATACATTAACCGGGGAATAGGTAAACACTTGCTCCCCGACATTAAACCGCGGGAACTCGCGCTATTAGGTTGAACCTAAACATTTTTAGTTGTTGTTAAGAAATATTTTAATGTTCGTTGTATGGGCCTCAGGTTATAAATATGTTATCTAGAGTATATTCGTCAGTTTTCCCCTTTTTTTCAAGAATCTATAATGAGGGAGGGGAGTGGCAGGTGTGAGGAATGTCTGGGCCCTCGCCTTTGTTAGTTTGGCCCTAACTATGCGAGCGACCCCGTCAGTGTCTGTGTTAAGTCGACCCTAACGGCGCTAGTGATCACGGGAAACATTCCATTCTAGTTTTATTATTGACTGTGGTTTTAGTGTTTGGTTGTGTTGGGTTTTCACTCGTAAGCTCCATTTCTCATTAGTTTAGTGATGGAGAGAACAAATGACAACGAAACTCGGCGCTGGCTTGAAGAACATGGATGTAAGTGAGGGTAATATGTCTTTTCAAGGACATTTATCATATACCGATAATGAGAGTGAACAACGATAATACCGATAATTGATGACGTGCACACAGAACAGTCTGATGACGATAGCCCTTGTTTATGACACCGTTGATGAACAAATAAATATTGTACAATCAATTTCTGTAGATGTAAACACTGTGCAATCAGGGCCTTCTACACAAAAAGGTTCTAAACGGCCCATTAAGCGGTTTCTGCACTTTACACATCTAAATACGGAGTTACTACTGGGATGTTCACAAGCTACAAATAACGAAAAGGGCAAGACTAAATATTTTAAAGAAAAACTCCCTTCTGTTAATCGGTCATTTAGAGAATTGAACCACCCAGTTGATTGTTGGAAGATATTATTTTTCCCTAACGACATGATATCAGACATTGCACGTTATACAAACCAGCAGTTACAAGAAACATGTGTTCAAATTACACAAGAGCGCTATGCTGCAACGACACTGATTTAGTAGAGTTTCAAGCATTTATTGGGGCTCTTATATCTTATATGAGTGAAAAAGCTAACGACTTGAACACTTATAAACTTTTGGTCCAATGGTGGAACGGAACCTGAGATCTATGCAGCAACTATTTCCAAGAGACGGTTATTACAGGCTATTAGATTTGACGACAAACTTACACGATCTCAAAGAAAGAAAGTTGACAATGCAGCTCCAATACGTGAGGTCTTTCAACGGTTTGTAAGTTTGTGTAAGCAAAGTTATAATATGGGAGAATTAGTAACTCTCGATGAAATGTTGGAAGGTTTTCGTGGCCGGTGTAAATTTCGTCAGTATATATACCGAATAAGCTGGCGAGATATGGCCTTAAAATCTACGCACTTGTAGATGCAAAAACATTTTTTACTTCTAACATGGAACTCTATGGTGGAAAAGCAAACCCCCAGGTTCCTTTGCTACATCTAACGATGCTACAAGTGTGGTTCTAAGGATGATTAAAACCCATTGATAACAGTGGGATAAAACGTAACTATGGACAACTATTTCACGAGTGTCCCATTATTGAATGACATTTACACTAATCACAGAATTACTGTCGTTGGTGATATTCGAAAGAATAAGCCGGAACTTCCTCAAGAACTCTTGGCCATAAAGGACAGGCAAAGGTGCAGCTCAATGTTTGCGTTTGGAAAAACCGACAAATAGGCCTACCATTGTATCCTACTTACCAAATAAGAAAACCAAGAAGAATGAATGAAATGAAATGAAATGAAAAAGTGCTTTATTTTCCTTTTAGTTGTGTATACAGATTTAGGTCCCTACAGTGAACCCAACTTCAAACACTTGACAGCATTGGTCAAAATGACCGTCAGCTGGCTGGCTTTTAAACTATAGGAGTATTAAATACAGTACAAAATAAAACTGCTAAAACTATCAAAATTTTCACAAAACAAAATTTGTACAGTAAAAGAGAAAAAGTAAAAAACATATTTACATCCTAAAGGCGGTTAATACAATATGTTACGTTGATACAAATATACAGATACAGTACAGAAAAAGGAATATAAAGTAAAGACTGAATCCTTATCTTAATGGTCTCTCCTGTGATGTATAAGTGCAATATAAACTCGTAATCTACGTAACTATTGTACATTATAACTAGCGCGTTATGTTTGCACAGTTTTTCCTTACTTATCAAGAAATTAAAAAAGAAAAATCTAAAAAAATTGAATTCCTGTATTAAATTCCACCGGTATCTCCAAGCGTCCTTCATATAATCCCCTAACGCCTGCCAATCCCTCCCATTCAAAAATTCCAAAAAACTCCCTTTTACTTAATATACAATTTCCTAAACGTTGTTTTCGAATATTCCTGAGAATAGGACATATGGCTACAAAGTGGAAAACTGTTTCATTCTCTTGCAGGTTGCACAAAGAACAGGTAAAAATTGAATCTGTTAGCCAAGGCTTGTAGTTTAAGCTGACAAGTTCTGCTCGAGCTTTAATAACCCATGAAATAGTACCAAACATCAAGGTTATTACTGATTGCGCTTCTGTCCCCAAGGTCAAGATCAAGGGTCAGGTACTGCTGGTGATAACGAGAGGTCCGTGCTCTGCCCACACAGTCTGCATGAAACCTATCCCTCAGCCCCTCTACCACACTTATCAGCTGTGTCTGCAGTATGTCCAACTCCTGCACACTGAAATCTACCTCAACTCCCACTCTGACACCTAACTCTATCCACCTCCTGCACCATGCGCTCTTACCTTCGATAGTTTGTCTTGCTAGAATGTTTGGTAGGCGGTCTTCACCCCAGGACAAAATTTTTATTAAATAAGAAAGATTCAGTTTCAGAGTGTATATGAAAATAGTTTCAATATTTACTTCTAAGTGGATCGCATAATTCGGTGTGTTGTGCGGCAGCCGGAAAAGTCTCTTAATAAATTCTCTTTGAACACTTTCTATTCCGTTGCTTTCCAGACATCCCCAGACTTGTGCTCCATAGCAAAGTATTGCTCTAATAAACGGCTTCGAAACATTTAAATTTTGCACTGATTGGGACCCTGGAGTTACCTATTAAATTGCCCCACATTGTGTTCATTGCCATTCTCGCACATCTGGATTTTTCTTTGAATTGTTGATTCCACGATAATGCGGATGTGAACGACATACTAGATACTTATAGCTATTGACCACCTTGATTCGGTTTCCTTTATACCACCACTTACATTCAGAGCTCAGCTTACCCCCTTTCCTAAACACCATAATCTTAGATTTATTCAAATTAAACAGACAGATTCCAATTTTCGCAGTAATTTTCTAACCTTTTTATCATATGCTGTAGTCCTGTTTGGAGAGGGGGAAATTATAACAATGTCGTCCGCGTACATAAGCATATTTTACTTTAGTCCCTCCAAAACTGCATCCCCCTTCTAGCATCTCTGGCAAATCATTAATGAACAGCGAAAAACATTGTTGGACTAAGTATGCAGCCCTGCCTCAAGCCCATGTTAGTGTCATAAACTGTCAGTGACTCCATCCCTGCACCAAACACCTGCAGTTGTTCCGTTGTAATAACTCTTCAGTAGGTTAATAATTTTCGTAGGTATACCCAAACAAAGATAACTTATAAATTAAGGCGTTTCTGTCTATGGTGTCGAAAGCCGACGAAAAAGTCAACAAAAAAACAAAATAACTTCTCCTTACGTAAAATTTTCAAGTTTGCCATAGTGGATAAACTAAATATATTGTCTATGGTTGAGTACCCCTTTCTGAATCCAGCTTGAAACTCGCTAACAATTCTTTTTTCACTTATCCAGCTATTTAATCTATTATTTATTAAACCTAAAAAATATCTTCCCTACACAATCGATAAATGACAGCCCTCTATAGTTTCCTACTTCTTCCAAGTCTCCTTTTTTGTGTAGAGGAAATATTTATTGACTTTTTTAAAACCGTTCGGGTACATTACTAGTATTGAAAATAATATTATACATAAAAATCAATTTATTTTTAAAACTGGTAGAGAGAATTTTTGAAAAACTCATACGGCACTCTGTCGTATCCAGGGGCCTTTCCAGCTTTAACTCGTGCTAAAACAAACTCTAGCTCGTCAAGAGAAAAGTCTCTGTCTAATTAGTCGTCCTGCACCTCAGGAAGTGCAAAACTTATCCCAGATGACAGCAAAGGGTGGATTCAACAACCCTTTACAATGTTCAATCCACATACTGACTGAAATATTTCCAGTTTTCATTATCTTTTTTCTCTTAAACCTATTTAATGCCTGCCATAATGTTTTTAGAATCAGACGCATGTCTCAAATCAGTTATAATACTCTCCAAGTGATCTTTCTTTTTCCTGCCACACTACGTCTTATATTTTTTCTGTTCTTCCAAATACTTGCTTTTCACTAACATAGAATTATTTTTTTGAAAGAGAGATTTATAGCCAAAATACGCGTTTTCTTGCTGCTAAGCATTCTAAGTCAAACCAAATCTGTTTTTTTCTTAACCCCCTTATTATTTAGCAACACTGATGTTTTCCCCGGGCCGAGTCAACTATGCAACCCACGAGTTTGTCAAACGTTGTTTTGGTTGTTGTTAGTTAACTGTAGTTCCGTAACTATCCGCTCCAGCTTATCAGTGTAGTCGGACTTAGCACCATCAGACCACCTGAGTTTTGGCATCAATGGTAGCAGCCCCTCCCCCTCCCCGACCCCGGGGTCAGAAGCGTCACCCTGATTGTGCATTCAATGGGTAGATGATCTGATTCTGGGAAGTCCACTACCGAAAATTGCTGATTGAGTCTAGCACATTAATGGAAACTGCGGCTCTAAATCTATTACCGAACATCCTCTAGTATTGATAAATGTGAAATCGCCCTCGGAATTGTCTCTAGATATGCCATTCAAAACTATTAACCCATGATAATTAAAAATGTTCTAATAATTTACGCCCATTTGAATTTACAACCATATCTTTTTGAATTTCGATTACTACTAAAGTTCGCATTGAAATCCTCTAAATTTATTTCATTTTCTAAATTTTTGCTCGTGCCCTATTCGCCCATTCAGGTCTCCTATTAAAATTAAATTTCTGTTGAAATTTTTCCTGACAAAAATGTGTCAAATTTTCAATGTCCCTGTTCCAATTATTAAAATTAAGGTTGAGCCGGTTCAATACCTACGTATATCTCCCGGCTCATGTGTGTTTTATATAGTGTATGTTGTGTGGGTTTATTGGCTGCAGAGCCCACTGACCATTTGAAGGCGTTTGGCCTTTCCGGTAGAGTGGCGTCAAGACTCCGAGCCGTGGTGTACAAGTTAGGAGTAGCTCCAGTTTAATATTTTGTTTAATTAAGTGTTTGTTAGTTTTGCTGAGCTGTTTTCCTTCTGACATGTGCGGGCTAAGTTTTACGGCCCCTCACTGATGAGTAAGTTTTGCTTTCTTTTAATTTTAGTGATTATTTTTATTTTTCAAACTGTGAAGGTTAAGAGCACATGGTTTTCCAAATTGTAGTTTTGCCTTTTATTAAATTTTAGTACTTCTGGCTGTTAACTAATTTTTAAATTGGCTTTCAAATTAATTCTCTTACACTTTTATTAGTTTTCACCCTTTCTATTCGGCTTAAATTAATTTTCTGTCTCTCAGTGAGGACCAGTCCTAGGGCTATATGTTACAGTTCATTTTTTATTCTGCAGCCAATATTGTTTGTTATGTGTCACTTGTTATGTAGTTTTTGTAAACAAACCCAGAGAGACTGCTTGAAGGTTCATTTTACTAAATTTTTAAGCCTTTCTGAGAGATGTAACGTTCTTCGGGGTCTTTTAGCCCATAACTCCCCCTTATAGCCTACTTGGTTAATTTAAGGCCTATGCTGTGTCTTAGTAAATGAACTGAGTATGCTGACCACGGTGTTCTTTTTTACCTAGTTTTGTTTTGATCCGGCATCCCGTTCGCCACCATGGGCGCGCGCTTCCCTGATGGTTTGCTGTGTGGGTGTGCGAGCGGCGATGTACGGTTTCAAGGTACACTGGTACAATTAATAATTTTGTCCCATTTACTTCGACATTTTATAACAGAAAAATGTTCTTCCTCTACTATGCTAATGCAATTAAAAAAATTAGATTTTTTCCTTATTATGATTATAGATAAGCCTATATTCCTACCAAAACTGCGCTATTCTATGTGCAAAACAAAATTTCAACTTATAATCTACCAAACTATTTACAATATAGTCTTCTTCCCGTAAGGGAATGAACGTTTCTAATAAAAACAATAACGTCGTATTTATTTATTAAAACTAAAAAAACTATCGTCACTGACCTTATTTAAGAGGCCACAAACATTATATACGAAAAGCGTTAACCCGTCCACTTGCCGCTCTGAGTCCGTTATGGAAGTCCTTGTCTGTTGCCGGGGGGGTGGGATTGGCTGCACCTCCTCAGCGTCCGCTGGTGTCACTGCCTCCGCTTGGCCATGGTACTCCTCCGCCGCCGCCGCCTCCGGGTGCTGCCACTTCTTTCTGCTGCCTATCCTCCTGGGAGCTCACCGAGGAACTGGAAGAAGTCTCGGCGCACCACCTCTTTGAGTCGGGTGCCGCCGTCCACCGCACCAGCCCTCAGCTTCCCTTCGTCTCACGTGAAGCGACAGCCCTCGATGGTCAGGTGGTTCGAACACTAACGGCATCTTCCTCCGCCTGTGACGTGCTCCACCTCAGCTCGGACCTTAACCAGCTTAGCCCGCTTCTGCCGTATCTCTTCTGGGTAGTCTCTGTGGACGATGTAGGCCGGTGTTCTTCAAGGTTTTTACACGAGACATGATGTAGTGTACGTCCCGGTCGTCTGGCAAGTTGCGCGATGACAGCTTTGCCTCTGCCCAGAGCGTGTGCACGGTTCACTAAGAGATTGTCACCACAACCTAGCACTTCCTTGCAGAACGCTTGCACAGCGTGACAACAGTCCACTCCTGTAGCCCTATCCGGTTACTTTTAGCCCCTTAAATATGAGGTTATTGCGCCTAGACCCTGACTCTAAGTCCACAAGCCTAGACACTACAACACTGCTCTGCCTCTTTATATCAGCTATTTCTTCCCTCAAAAGCACTGTTTTCAGCTTTCAGGTCCTCGATTCTTTCATTTAAACGAGCCAAATCTTCCTTGGTGGCAAGATTAGCTAACTTTTGATCCAACAAAAAGACTTAGACTGTTCATAAGCTGCTCCTGTGTGATGTCTCCTACCTTGTCACCTGCCATTGTACCTGTAGCTGAAGGGGAGATTGGTAATTCGGTTGATGACGATGATCGATGCCGCTTTGCTGATCTGGGTGTTGATGGTAAGAAAAACTCACTAATTTTCTTCTCACTCATATATACCGCTGTCTCACACACACACACTGTCTACACTGCACCGTACTGTCACTACACGGCAACGCACGCGGTGACTCGCAGGCCGGTCGTAACTAGAGAAACTGACTCACGCTGACTAGCTACACTCCTTATCTCTGATAATATCAGTAATTAGGCAAACTCCGGCCACACACAATGACTGAAACTATACCACACACTGATACGGATTACGATTGTAAATGATTCAAACTCGGCAAAATACCATTAAAACTTATTGAAAAAGGAGATAATGTCAGAGCGATGTGAAGTTGTTCTCTACTCATCCGCAGCAGTGCTGCCAAATGTTCTTCTTAAATTGACAATGCATAACGATGATGAGAACACTGAAGATGCTGCAAAACCCACCATTATAACATGACTAAAGGTGGGGTGGATGTGGTTGACAGACTAAAAAGCGAGTATAGTGTAACGAGAATTAGCAATAGATGGCGTTAACTGTGTTTTGGTTGACTACTCAATGTTGGGGCAATAAATGCACGAATAATATATAAGACTAATACAGGTGAGCTCAAACTGCGAAGGGTATTTTTGTCTCTGAATGAACAAAAGATCTAATAAAACCACATATGACAAGACGAGGATCCATTGAAACCTTGCCTACTCACCTTCGAGGAACGATAAGATGTATAATATATATATATATATATATATATAGAATTTTCAATAAACACTGAATCGCAAAAAGTACTTGCTCCGCCGGTGTGTCGAACCCGGATCTCTCACTTTCCGGGTGAATGTGCTACCATTACACAACAGAGCGCTTACTTTTTCAGATTAATTATTTTGTATTTGGCCGCATCTATCACATATGCGTTTAAATAAGCAAACTGACATATGATCGGAAGACCAAATACCTGTCAAACGACTTTTATTTACATTACATTGTATAAATGGATATTGCCTTATTTAATTTCAATAAACATTGAATCGCAAAAAGTACTTGCTCCGCCGGGAGTCGAACCCGGATCTCTACTGGTGTGGAGCGTGTTTCGACGACACAACAAACCTGCCTCGACAAAATTCTTGTGCCAACTGTAAATAGAAGGCCTGCTTGGATAGTCCCTTCCGTATTCTGTGCGAAATCTACGCTGAAACACTTGTAGCAGAGTTAGTTTCATGAAACAATAACACACAGCGAACACGCCCCACACCAGTGAAAGTAGCCATTTTAGTACAGACGAAGCTGGCGCTCGCAATGGCGGAACTTGGTACTACAGCACTACGGGAGTTTAAACTTGAAGTAATTCGCTACAAAATGACACATATATCAAGTCTGTAAGTAAAGTCAATAAATATCTATATAATTTCAAAGTTGTAAAGTCCTTTTAGACTCACCCTGTATATAGCAAATAATATATGTTTTAATTAAATATGTTTAAATAGTTATAAATATAGTTTGAAAACTTATAGATTAATATCCCTAACTACAATTTGTAACTTTTAAATATTTACTAAACGTAATCTAAAGTGAATTAAAAATTGACAGCTATTATCATTTTCATATGAAGTTCTACAATTAGGCTGACACGTCGGTTTACGTTTAAATATATAAAAAATATTAGTTTTAGATTATTTTCTAGACGGTGAAATAAAAGCTGTTTCACCCACCTCTTGGATCAAAATAGAATATTTTCCAGTAACCATCACAGGAGTGTTGAGTACGCGTTTAAATAGTATATGCTCACGGCATCTCTGTTATTCAGCAGGAAATTGAGTGCGAAACCGCGGGTAACATGTTTAGTGAAATTGGTTACGTCAATAGTGGAGTACACCAAGGGTCAGTTTTAGAAGCAAATTCTTTTTTTTTAAATTTTACTTGAATGATCTTTGTAATTCAAATTGAAATGGAAAATTATCATCTTCTGCGGACGCGACAGCTTTTTGTTACGTAAAAATAGGTGGATTGAAATAGAGCAAGTCATGAATTCAGACTTGAACGCCATTATACGCTGGGTTTACGACAAAAAAATTTTTAATATTGCAGAAGGACCCTCTCAACGCAGGCGTTGACTTTGAGGCCCTATTTTTTTTAAGTAAATCTATATCGGATACGTATTATACGTATATGCATTTATTAGTGTATTGCATTTAAACTTGCATATACTAGTTTTTTTCTGTTTTTATTTATGATAGTTTTTGATATTTTACTGTTTCATTGCAGTATTATGTTTAACACTAATTTTTAAATTAATGTTTTGACTCTGTTTTTGTTAAGTTTGTATCAGGCTATTGTACTTGTGGTGGATTGTAAACACTTTAGGAAAATAAATAAAATAAATTCTATTTATTCTATTTAGTTGTCCTCACATACATTTTCTTAATGGCTATACATAAAAACTTACTGATTAAAAGGAAAATTTTTTAACTTTTCCGGTACTATCTTTCGTCTACAAGTTGTTCTTTTCCTTTAAAAAATTAAAATGTTTAATATTTTTAAACATCCAACCATTATTAATAAATGTATTGGAACTGTCCTTGTACAATAGTCCTAGTATATAATTTACTAATTGTTTAGCTTACTAATTTTGTAGAACTTGACTATCTATCACATTGATGTACAAAGCTAAAACTGTGTAAGTCAATTGGCAAACTACTTACCAGTATAATTGGCTTTCGAAGCTTATTTTTGCTTATAAAGTTTTAACGCAGCCGGCGAGTGATCTTTTCATAGCTCAGTTCCTATTTGAATTGGATACAATGCTTCTACTAGGTCCTGTGGTTTTTCCGCTGCCTTCAAAAGCCCTCGAGATAACAAAACAAACTTCGGCACCTGAAAAGGCGGCCCTTGCCACCCTCACACGTGCAGCCCGGCCTACCTGTCATCACTGTGCTGATGGCTCACATAGCGGGTCTGCAAAACTGATATTTTCCATCATTGATATTTAGGTTAATATTTTCACAATTTTTTAAATCTACAAGCTATTTCAATGAAAGAAGATTCCCAACACTAAATGACTACGACATTCCTGACGTATCATAGAAATAAAGGGGTTAATGATCAATTCAACTATGTAATATCAGTTACTTATAATTTATTAAAGTATAATAATAATAAAGTAAATAAATAATTATATACTACCATTTACACGCGGTTTCACACGTACTTTTCAAAATCGAAGAAGGATGCCTTCTTTGTGAAAAAACATCTATGATAGGTAGGCCTATATGATGGTGCCCTAACAGTTTTCAAATAGAATTTGGTAAACATCCGTTACTTTTTATTTGAGTGACCGTAGTTGAGTGATTCATAGGTTACGAGCGTGGTACATAATTATTAATTGGTATTAAAAAACGGTAAAAATGGTAGAAAAATATGATATAACTTTAACAAAAAATATTGATGTCGGGTACAAGTGTCTACCCGTTCCCCGGTTATATATTGCATTTTATTAATAAACGAGTGTGGAACATAATTATTGGTATGACAAAATGGCACAAAAATTGTAGAAAAATATAATGTAACTTTAACATAAAAATATTGATGTCGGGTGCAAGTGTCCACCTATTCCCCGGTTTATACATAGTACTTTATTAATAAACTATTGTGGTACAAAATTATTTATTGGTATTACAAAAAGGTACAAAAATATGATATAAGTTTAACATAAAAATATTGATGTCGGGTGCAAGTGTCCACCTGTTCCCCGGTTTATACATAGTACTTTATTAATAAACTATTGTGGTACAAAATTATTTATTGGTATTACAAAAAGGTACAAAAATGGTACAAAAATATGATATAACTTTAACATAAAAATATTAATGTCGGGGAACAGGGGGACACACGTGTGCGGGGCTGGCAGGGTTGAAAGCGGTCAGCTGCTTACTGGTTTGATAGAGATTCTTGTAGTTTGTAGTTTCCCTGTTAAAACTTGCTCGGTGTGTAAAGCGCATCTAGGTGGCAATTGGAGTTTGAAGCTAGAGCTTTTCGGAAGCCTTTGCTTATTATAGTTTTATGACTGGTATCTTGGTTGTGCTGAACTTCATGAAGTAAGTAATTGTTAATTGTATTATTAATTTGAATATTGTGTCTCACTTTTGTAGAATAATTGTAGATGCACGAGTATTTTATGTAAATTAGTTCAAAATGTTTTAGTTTGCCCTTGTCTTAAATCAGCCCTATGTTGCGTAACATTGACATAGCTTTGTGGTGATTTGTTATTTTGTTCATGGATAATTTCAAGAAATTAAATCACTTAATTCAATAAATAAAATTAATAAGGAAAGTAGTCTGAAAAAGAATAATGAATACACACTGAAAATAAAACGTATATTGAAGTAACGCTGCGTTAGGTCAAGGAGAACAAATATTTACGAGAGCTGTGTGAAAAAAGTTTATATTAAATAATTGCTTTTCGTCATTTTAATTCATTAAACTTCAAATTGAGAAGAGTTAGTTTATTTTCTTTTATTTTGATTTCTAAACTTCTTAAATTTCAACAAAGAATTAAGTACTTTGGGTTCGATGAACAAATTATTGTAAGAAAATATATATATATTTAAATAACTTATTTTATTTAAAAGAAACACGAGTAAACAGTTTAGAATGAAGATATTACTTTAACACTGAATTCATTGGTAACCCTACCACTCAACGCATTGTAACTCTGGTAATAGAAGATGAAGAAGAAACTACCTGTAATACTCCGCCGGGAAACGATCTTACACACTGACCAATACATAGTTTCTATTGTTGTGATATATCTAATATTTGTTACAGAATTAGATATAATATTATATATATATACACACAAAACCTCCTTTTTAAACATTTAATTTTATCCTCAATTGTTTCTAAATTTCTGGTTCTGTAAGAAACATAAAAATAAGGGCTTAAATCATCCGTCTATTTGATTGAGTTGCCACAAGAACTAGATTTTTATCTCATTTTAATATAGTATTCTTTTAGGGCCAAAAATCAAAAGGGCAAAAAGGATGAAGAGAAAATCAAATTAGATACATATTAGAATCTAATGCAATGATGTTGGACTATCTATATTTGAGTAAAATAGGTGCAATAGTTTTAAATAAATGAATAAATGAATAAATGAATAAATGATTTATTCCACCAAAAAATATCTACAAATATTACAAGGTACAATACTTGGGAATTAACCGACCACTGTTTCAAGTAGTGTGGCCGTGATAACATAATGAAAACATTATTATCATCCACAGTCCAGAGTTCAAAATTATAAAAACACCTGAGCCGGCTCTCTGTGACGTCTGTCAGACACAGCTGACCAACTTACACTGCATAATACATATTATACAAATGAAATGAAAAAACTAAAGCATTTACTGTTTTTTTTTTTACACATTTACTAATACTAAACAATTTAAGAAAAGGAAAAAGATCTCACTTACCAAATATACACATAGACCAGGGAGACTACAATTTAAAAATAAATTAAATTCTGCTGAGTAAACAACCATATCTTTAATCTGTTACAAAATTTACTAATATTGCTTAAACTTTTCATTTCCAAAGGCAACTTATTAAATTAAAATGTGGCCCGAGATAACAAAAAGAGTGTTTAAAAAATGATTTGTTAACTTTAGGCATTCTGAAAATTCTACGGTAAATATTTCCTTGTAGCATATATCAAACCAATTGTTTCCGTGGTTACCACATCTTGAATAAAAGAGTCTTAAAACTTTGAACACAAAAAAGATGCTGAAGGGGCAAAATTCCCTAACTCATAAAATATAGGGAAAGAGCTATCCCTTCTAGTTTTTTTTTGAAATTATTCTTAAAAAGTAGTTTTGAATAACTCTTATCTTTTGAATTAGGTACCTAAATGTCCCGCCCCAGCAAACTAAATCCGTATTGTAATCTGGAGTCAATTAAAGCAAAATATAAACTTCTCAACAAATCAATAACTCTGTATACTTTCTTATAAATAATATCAAATTTTTGCATAAAAATTATTAAATTTTATATCAAATATCAAAATCATATATTACTATTTAACATACTATTTTCTATCTCTGTTAACTTAATTGTTTACATGTTACTACAAAACTTTAAGAATAAAATATTTTATAATGATTGAAAACACTAATAGTTGGTAGTTTAATCACAGAGTAACAATGCGTTATCACCAATAAGTATTTTTGCTTGTAAACTACTTCACTTTATTTTGGGAAAATTTTTGTAATATACTTGTTTACAATATGTTGATAAGAAGTTTTATGGATATCCTACAATATTAAAATTCCTAAAAAGAGATCGGTCTTACAATAAAAAAGTAATTCCAATTTTAATATATATATATATATATAATATATATATATATATATATATATATATATATATATATATATATATATAATTTCATTTTTTTTTTTTTTTTTTTTTTTTTTTTTTTTTTTTTTTTTTTTTTTTTTTTTTTTTTTTTTTTTTTTTTTTTTTTTTTTTTTTTTTTTTTTTTTTTTTTTGTAGCACTTGTAATATCTGGTATATGAAACATATATATTACAGTCATAAAACGTTTGTTTTTGGAAAATTGTTTTATAAAGTACAAAATAGAGCTGTAATTAAATAAAGTTATTTGTATAACAGGCTTTAAAAATATTTTATTTATATTAATAATATTCTAATCACACAAACACGTATATTACCAATGGCAGTCCAAGTATAGGCTATGCATTGAAATATGAGAGGATACATCAAGTCAAGCAACCACTAACAGTCTGTTAGCATTATTACTACTGCCACAGATTGTTCACAACTGACTCCCTGGGTTATCGTAACTGCTAAGCTAATTAATAATATGGTCTATTTTGCCACCAATCCAATAATTGTCCTTGATATAACTCTAATAGATGTTTTAAACTATGGCAGTGGGATTTACTATATTTATAGTCCATACATATTACTAGAAAATACATTTTTTGTCCCCCATAAATCAGTGAAGGCTCTAAATTTTGTGGATGGAATCGATTTGGATATTACTCTGCTGTCAAACATGGTGACCAATTTTGGTGAGAGGCCAGTCTCCTACAGAACAAACTTCCTGCCAAAAAACTCAGTCTTATAAAGGAGGAAACCAGGACTGTATCTATCCTTGAGAGAGATGATACAGTCAAACCACATATTATTATACCACAGAAAGGAAACGCTACTGTTGTAGCGAACAAAGTAATTTAGAAATAGAAAGTTACGGATATTTTGAAAGCTGAAAAATATAATTTGCATATTCAGGTCCATAACAATGGCGATTTCATCTAGTCTATTGTCTATTTTCACTAATGTCTTTAAAAAAAAATTGGAAAAAGCCCTGGTTTCAACTTAATTTAAACATAAGTTTTGGTGGAGATACGTGGGTGACACTTTCTTAAAAACCCACGGAAATATTTTAAAATCCATGTCAGAAAATGTAAACAAATAAATAATTACTTACATTTTAATCCCTTATGTGACAGGATCACATAAGCAAACATTTCCTTTAATTAAAGGATACATGAGTAAGGCCAAAAATTTTACTAAATATGAGAACGAAAGAATAGAAAGAAAAAGAAAAAGAGGAAAAGTCTGCATGAAAAGTGATGAAGCTAACATAATAAAGTGCAAAGAAAACTTCTTTCAACGCAAAATCTTTTAGGGTTCATAAATAAAACTATCAGACCAACGGATACGTCAAACGTTTGTTAAGATAATGTGTGGTAATCCCTAGGTTCGTTTGATCTCATCTGAATTACCCGCAGTTTTATTTATATATTTTTAATTTCTTTAGTAGCAGTCCATTTCTCATATCTTACCTCACAATCATATTATTATGCATTCACTCTAATAAAATTCTCACCTGACGAAGAGGATAGATAGCAATCCTAAATTTTTTTGTTTTACATTTAGAAACATATAACAATGGCTAATGTTCAAAATCCTATTATCATTTTGTACCTTATATCGTCAATAACTTAGTAAATAGTTTTTTGTAAAACTACATTACAGCATTAAATTTATTTCTATTTGTAATATGTTTAAGCAGTACTACAGCAGACTGTAAATTTAACATACACTTGGCTTGTTAATTAATTAATTTTTTATAGTTGAATAGGGATCATTTATTTCATACACTATGGCCATTAAAATATCTGTAAATTCTTACAAAAAGTTGTTAAGAATCAACAAAAAAACATGGTTATTTATAGTTGGAATTGTAAACAATGTTCATAATTATTTATCTACAAAATTATGTGTTTATAAAGGTTTTTAAATTCTTTATACGGAAACATATATTTGTGCTTGCAATTTAAAAAAGTATATATAGGACTGTTTGGTTTTAAATGTATCCATTATTCAAGTTAAATTTAAATGCTGTATTGATTTGACAGGGTAGTTTGAAGACTAGTTTAATAACAGTGTATTTGACTGTAAATTATACCTCACGCATGATCTGGAACAAGGAGTGGTTACTGTATCTTAAATTAACTAATCCAAAATATAAAAAAAAACATTCACAATTGTAGTTACAAAGGCCAATAATAGGTTAGTGGGTTTGTTTCTAAGATTGTAATGTATGAATATTAGTGTTATAAATATAGGTTTTATTATATAAAACATGAAGAAACCGAAAACATGGCTTGTTTATTTAGTAACTTAACACATAGTATAAATAAAAATAAATAACAAAATTTGTTGGTAAGCGCAAATTTCGAGAACGGCTGGACCAATTCGGTTAATTCTCTTTGTAAAATGTTCATTGAAATCCATGGAAGGTTTCTATGAAGCAAATTATAAGGAAAGTTACCTGAAATATTTAAGAACTTAGAAACATTGTAGTTTTTACTTTTCATAATCCATATTGAACTCTCGCTAAACATTTCTTCCCACCTTCAGTTTTATGTCGACAAATTGGCTGACACATCTGTTTAAATTAAAATTTGATGAAATATTAAGTAAACAATACTCGATCAGTAGTGCAAGCAGATAGTAAATAAGAGGTTAATATCAAAGTTTTACTCCAGATCACGCCAGTGACGAATTTAAATCATGTAATGCATTTGAAATATTATTTAAACTTTGTTATGTAACCAAACTCAATGAACCATTGTTATGAATGTTCTCACATAAGTTACTTTAAACTGGTGGGCTTTTACTTGACATTGCGATATGGCATTTTTTAACAGTCGCTTTTGGAAAAACAGAGAAATGAACACTAAATTGCCTTAAAGATTCATTCTTTCCCTGGCTACAGTCCAAAAAACAAGTGTAACGCAAAACTTTAATAACGATTATTTTGGAATGTTGCATAACCTTACTAAGGATTTCCCCCTTACCGAAAGTACATAGGAAGTAGTTATTACTACCCCTTGGCCGTAATAGGTTCGACGTATGTGTATATTTCCTTCATTACGACAACAAAAACAAACGACTATGTCATTGGAAATATTTTAAACTGAAAATAGATAACAGAAGCCGATAGTAGACGATTTCGACCAAAGTAGATTTCCGAGAACTGCATAATCGAACGTATCTATAATTTGATCGAGGAAATATTGTAAGCTGAAATGTGACATAGTAAGTGAATTTAAACGATCTGAATAGGCAATTTTTAACCGAAGTAGGCATCTCGGTCCTACGTAAGTATATATTTTTTCTTCGTCAGGATAAAGAAAATTCTACTATGGTACTGGAAATATCTGAGACCTGAAATATGTGATAAAGGCTAGAAATAGATGTTTTTTGACCGAAGTAGGTTTCCGAGGCCTGTGTATTAGTATTTTATTGATTAGAATAATAATGCAGGCTCAGCTGTGACACTGCAAATATAATTACTTAATTTGAACCAGAAATGGTCTTCCACGTGCAAAACATGATGTATTAATTAAATTAAACTTTAAAATATTGAAACGTAACTTAAATAGTGTCAACTTGATAATATGCCTACTTACGTTTTAAAATTTTCATATAACTCCATCATATTACATCATAAGTGCTTTTACCAAGTAATATTAGGAATTTGGTTGTGAAAATTGCGTGCGAAGCCGCGGGTAACAGTTAGTACCTCATAAAATCAACATTGTACTCACATTTCTTACTAAAAATCTGTAACTCTTGTTTGGAATACAACAGCTGTTTATATTACAACAAATATTTTATAGAGCAAAAATATCAGGTTTGTTTATCAACCTGAGATTTAATGTAACGATAAAATCAATAAGGATCTGGACAGAGTGTAAAAATGTTGGTATCCTAAAACTATTTCTCGGCTTAATACAAAATAATATATGTACGTTGTGATGTTTTGTACAAAGATCCGTTTATCCAGTGTTAGGTTAAGCCAGGGACAAAGCAAGATAATTACCCAACATTTACGTAAGCCCGAAACTGATGTTCTCTGTCAAGGTCGTGGACTTGTTTTTCCTTCTAACCCTAACATTAGCCAAAGTCTTATTATTTCTGCATCATATAAAGTAAAATAACTCGTGATACATTACGTGGTCAGATACACAACTTTAGATCACGTTATACGATATTTACAATAAAATTAAGAAATAGATATTGATTATTTTCAATTAATTACAAATACATTAATCGGTTTGTAGCTAATTGAGTTATAAAACTACATACAGATAAAATAATGAAAATGGTCTTTAAAATAATCCTCTAACTTTCGCTGAAGAAAAAAGAGACTTTCCACAAGCAATAACTCGAATTTTTACTGTTTTTGGTAATAGCCAATTCTATATATGGTAAGTTTGATAAGTATAATATAGTCCTTCAATGAAGTTACTATATTGCGGATACATTCGAAATGTCAGGAAGAATTGGAACAGCCAGAGGGGTAGTTTTACACCGATAGAGACTGCGGTTGTGGCGCCAAATTGAATCACCCGGTCTCTGGGTAAACAGTGCAGTTTATTGCCGCCCTCAAGTCTACTGCTGATATACAGTTCCCCACACGAGAGAGCAGAGTTACCTTACGCACTTAGTGAACCGGCCTTATCTGTTTATTGTTATTATTGTAATACTAGAAATTTCTTTAAGTATTTTATAAGTTCAATAATTGTGAGTTATACCCGAAACTTGAACTTTGGTAGTACACCTATTAACTGTTCCCTCCTCTGTCCATAAAAAGGTTAATTGTGCTTCATAAATACTTCATCAGAAATTCTTATCTCTATAGCAAAACTAATAAGTCAATTTTAAACTTTAATTTCTCACAATGTTCTACAACATTTTATTGTAAGTAAGACTCGTATTATTAGTGGCTTTGGGAACGATAAGTTTGATATCTTAGTACCAGCATTTATCTTCTCAATATTTTGTTTATAACATTTCCTAGAATGTTTATTATTAAAATGTTGTTTGATATGTTAAGTGTATCTCATGAGGATTAATTAATAATATTCCAACTGTCATGAATTGTACTTTTGACTGCTACGGGAGATCCATTGTCATTGTTTATTCAAAGTAAAGAGGTTTTAATATGCAGATGATCTTCCACTTTATGATATAAACTAGAGATACAGCATAAAACAGAATAATTATTTGTAAGTATAAAATACAAAGAAACTATACCACACAAAGACAGGTTATACATTTCAATCACCACTTGAATAAATATTACTCTTATGTAATTAAAGAGATCAAACTATTTATTAAGAAATATAATTTGTATTGTATTAAGTGATATACTCTATAACAGATAATACATTCAAAAGTTACTAAAATAAATTATATTATTCTACTCTTGTAATTTATTAATAATTTTTCTAAAACTGCAGTATTTCTGTATTGCACTCTGTCATAGACATTTTATTGCCGCGGTATTTAAATCAAGTAAATAGAACGAGAGCAAACACACGGTTTATTGCTTTATCTTTTCACTTTATTGCTTCTTTAATTACCCAGGATGTAATTCCAAGACTAACGTTTTCGATTCTTTCCAACTCAATTTCTATCAGATATATATCTTCTTATGCTTAGTTTTAAGTGTTAAACATAAACTATCTTCATGTAGAACATTATATCCTTTTGCAATAATTTACTGAGATTTGTGGAAAGCTCTAAAATATCCATTTTATACTATGGTACTTTACATGATATCTTAATCAGGATTTAGATAAAGGATGGTCTGTTATTTTAATACTAATATATTAATTATTTAATTTGAATAATAATTCATAAGTAATCCATTTTGAAATAGTTTATGGAATATAATGATTGTTACAGTAAAATATATGTTTTAACATCCCAAAATGTGTGATGTTACAGCAAAATATATGACCAAAATATTTGTAAAATACAGGCCACAAATGAAACCGAAGCAATCATTTAGAAAAGAATGAGATTTAAAGCATAAAGTATTGTTACATAACTTTAATTAGTTGTTATTGAAATTTGGCTATTACTTGAATGGCGGGTAAAATAGCATTTGTGCTTGTGTGTATGCACAGTTAGACATCGATCTGACTAATAGACCTGAAATTTGGTGCATAGATTGATTTCTATATGAAAATCCGAGTCGATGATGGTGGATGTCAATTTAAAGGAATTACGCTTAACGTTAATCAGCATCTTTCCATTGACATTATTGGTAACTATGATGGAAACGAGAAGGTTGTAGACTAAAATAATTTGTAAACAAACTGAGTATAAGAAAATAAAATTTTAAAATGTGAGATAGTAACACGTGAACCCTAATAAAATAAGCTATATGATTGAACTCTTATGTGTATTATCAGTGAAGTTTGTTACTTGAGACGTAGTGTGGTGAACTCCTATTTTGTTTATGTTACATATCAATATGAGGCTTTTAACTATATTATATTATAAAAAAGAGTCACACTAAAGGTAAGATATGGCTCTGTTGTTACACACATTTAGTACTAAAAACATGTATATTTTATTTTAAGAACACGAATTTCTCATGTGTTGTTTTGACATTAACTTTAATAAACATTTGCGCTAGACATTAAAAAGTGCATACACTTAATTTTATATTAATGGGGAGAAACCTAAAGTGCTGATTTAAATTGCAGTTTTTTTCTATGGAAATATTATGTGATGAAACATTACCAATTTCCGACTGACGCTACTTATTTAACAGACGTGGCTCTCACAAATATGTTAGTCGTGGTTAACAAGTTATCTGTGGATTCTCCTGCTCTTTGTGCCTATATGTTTATTAGGCTACTTATTTATTGAAATGTAAATAGAATAATGATTTACTAAGTTATAATAAATAGGTTTTTGCAGGGTGTTTTGAAGATTTTTCTGTAATATCAGGGCATGCTGTACAAAATTAATTCCTTATCACTCTATTATATAATTATTATAACGTTTCAGAACTTAGTATCATTGTATCGTTATATGTTTATTTCTGTTAGAATAACTTCTAGTATAATGTATCTTACGCGTGTTAAGATATTATTTAGAAATCCCGAGAAATATCTGTGTTATTACATCATGACTACTATAAAATAGATCAAATACAGTAGTTTCAATAGTTGAAAAGTATAAGCCTTCATAAGAAAATAAACAAAGTTATACGAAAAAATCTAAAAAAAAAAAAAACACTTTTTTCATTATACACACTGCTATTAATGAAAACAAATTGCTTAATATTTTCATTTCTTAGATTATAAATTATAGGAAAAACAACTATTTTATTTATTCAATCTTCTTCATTACAACATTCCTGTCTTCAATGTGTATTACTTCACGAGCCTACATGCATCATTGTAGTCAGAACATTATATCATATATCAGGCACTCTTACAAACTTGAATCTCTCATATTTTGCATCTAGGACCTAAGGACTTTCTCTTTATCTTCTCACGATATAAATGGTTGTTAAAAATTAAAATATTGATATGGTTATTGAGTTATTAGATTGCTATGCCTTTATCAAAATATATATGCTCTTTTAAAACTATTTGTTCTATACCAGTTCTATTGCCCTCTGGAAATCTATTATTTTGTAGACAGTTTTTTTCCCAAACATTTTCCTACACGTAATTTGTTAAGTGACACATAAATGTCCAAGATTATAGTCCATTATTTCTGGCTTTTGTTGCTTTTACTTAAACCTATTTGATCTTTTTCATCTACAGCGCTTAGGTTACCCGACAATATGATAAATTATTAATGACATACAAAAAATATATTGGAAATGTTATAAAACCATTTTAAATTAACATATTTAACATTAGTTTCTTCATTTTATAACATTAAATTACTCTTATCTTTATAACATTTAATATATGTTGAATCAAATTACGTATTTTACTGACAAAACACAGATGGTTTTGCGACACGTTTACAGTGCACTGCAGCAAAGCCCAGTAGAGTTTGTCAACCTGTACACAAACATTTGCGACGACTCTCTGCATTAGATCAAAAACCAAACCAGATCTTGAAATCAAAGCCTTTGAAGAACTCAACTCATGCATTGATCATTTTTTCAATATCAATTTGAAAACAAATTGTTCTAAAACAAGCGTGATTAATTTCTGTTTTCGGCAACATGAAAACGAAATCCGACCAATTGTCATGGTGGATGAAACCATAATAGAAGAAGAATAATCCACCAAGTTTCTTGGGATGCACCTTGATCGAGGGCTGACATGGGACGTTCACATTGAGAGTGTCTGTTCAAAGGTTGCTTCTGGCATTTATGTCTTACGCAATTTGGCAAAATTCTGTTCATTGGATATTCTGAAGACAGCTTACTTTGGCCTAATACATCCACATTTAGCTTATGGTCTAAGATTGTGGGGTGGCTGTTCTAGATACAAATTTAATAGAGTGTTTAGAATGCAAAAGAAAGCTGTCAGAATCATTTACAAATTAAATCAGAGAGAGTCGTGTAAATTAGCCTTCGGGGAGCTTGGATTACTCACTTAGCCTCTACATTATTATTGCGGCAGCAGACGTTGGTCTGAGAACTGCCAAGTTGGTAAACAATGCGGCTACTGATAGTTGCAGATTGGAGGATGTTAAACAGTATAGATCTTGATATAGAAAGTGACCTCTACACCAATTTATTGGAATCTAGCAGCTTCTTTCAAAGTAATTGATATAGATACATTTTACCTCAATAATAAAGGCATTTTCCATTTCGCTTTAATGATATTTCTGATTGGTTATAATTTAAATTACAAATATAATTATGTTTGTAACTTAGATACTAATTTAATGTTTGGAATCTCATTTGAAAGGATAAAAATTTATAATAGGTATAGATTAATGGGATAGTGTCCACATTAACGCTTATTTTACAATGCGCTTTGTAAAAATGTTAAATAATCTTTCACATTACAGATTATTTCGAGCAAATTATATTCAAGATTATTGTTCTCTTAGGACATGAAGCTGAAACGTATATTATTGCACTCAATCCTCAAAGGACCATTGCGGTTGCTTCCTGAGTGACAGGATATTCAGGATAAGGACTCCATCTTAGTCATGTCATCTTGAAGAAGGGGAGGAAAGTTCTTTCCCAGGATCTTCAGGGAAATACAACAGGTGTAAAACCACAAATATGTGGAATTTGTATGTAAAATATATTTAATTATATATGTGTTATGTATGAAAACGGAATACTAAATATCTCTTACACAAATTCATTTAAGTTGTTTCGATTCTATTATTTTGTTACAAGATCAATTTATCTACATGTAAAACTCTATTCAATGGAAGCATCTCTTTCTTTAACTCTCCACCACCTACTTTTACTTTATCAGTATTAAATATATTCAACAATGTCCGGATTAAACTATTTCCTTTTAAAGTAAATTACTGTCTTTAAGGTTAAATGTCTCTCGTTTATTCTATCTTTGTCGTTTGCAAAGTACTGATAGATTATCTATGCGAGGTTTGACAAAATCCTGTCACATTCTCTTAGTAAGACCTCTCTCGGATGTATAGTAGAATGTGTTATGTTACTAAGAAATGGAAGCTAAAGGAACATGAGTGAGTGAGAGATTACCACTTACTGTGCTCATAACTCTGTTAAGTTATACGTCTTATAGTAACTTTTATGGTATCGAAATTATTCAGCCAGAATGCAGCGCAGTATTCAGCTGCGGAGTAGACCAGAGAAAAAAATAAAGGAAGCAGAAATTGAACGTTGACTTCCCAATATGACTTAGCTAGATTTTGTACTACGTTGGCACTGGTACCAGTGGCTTTTGAACTTTAGCGACATAACAAGAAAGACTCATAAATACTTATGATATTGATTGTGATTAAATTTTAAATCTCCAAAACGGAAGTTATCTGATATTTTGCCAACTCGTTATGCAGATTTATTCAAAGTATATATTTCGATATATAATAAATAAATAATACTCGTAGAAACAGGTTTGTCAAATAAATCTAACAATTAAAATGATTCCTAGTGTTTCATTCTTATTAATAGTTTAACTGCAAATGTTGTATTTAGTGGCATTAGAAAAATTAATAAGAGAAAGATTACAACACGGTTTCCAATGAAAAAAATTTTTAATTTTATTTTATACACGTGTTTTGGTATAAACCATCTTCAGTGTGTACACTAATCTCTAACTATAAAATAAATAATTTCGTTGTTTATTTATTTACTGCAATCAGCAAGTTATACCAGAAGTCATTTCAATTAAAGTCTTAAAGTTTGGCGTGTTACGACTCATAACACTTTTAAATATTTAGAGATACATTATCCTGAAACCTAAAAATGTCCCCTTTATCGTAGAAATTCCTTTGTAAAACGTGGACTTAATTTAATTAGGATAAATATGAAATGATTTGTATTTTACACATGTATACAAATTTACTTACACCGATTAAATTATATGAATCATGTTTAAGGATAAATATTGCTCGAAACTGCATGATAATTTAATAAATGTGTAAACTTATACGAGTATTATGTTGTGCAGTACCCAAGGAAATATATTCTATACATATGCGAATGACCGCCATCTTGAACTTTTTCTTGTTTAATAACAGCTATAAAACGTGTTAAAACCATGTATAAGTATTGTATTGATATTAAGTTTAATTTAAATCGGAAAACCATTTGTGGAATTAAGAGTGTTAACCACCGTTTTTACAACGTTACTGTATATTTGTAAAAGAAATTGTACGATTGCAATTTAAAACATTAACAAATAAGAAAATTGACGTAAGTAAAAACATTTTTGTAAATAACTTGAAAATTCAAAAAACTTTAAAATGCAGATATCTTTATACCTTAAGATATACTGAACCAAGTAGAAGAATAACATGTAATAAATACTTAATATTTTAAAAGCGCTTATTATTTTGAGTCTATATATAGAAATAGTCTTTTCCAATCTTTTAATAGCCGATATATTTAATCCTTAAAATATACCAAAGGAAGAACAAGAATATTTAGTTCTTAGCTGTTTGAATGAACGAACCCTTCGAAACAAATACAAATTCGTTACATCAATCATTTAATTCTCTTTTCTCATCTCTACAAGCCTTAACTCGACTTCTTAAATATAATTTCAAGGTCGTGTGAAAACACTTGTCTTATTGATATAAAATCGTTAGTATAAGTATATATTAATACAAATTATTTTTTTTAAATAAACAATGTAAGAAATTGTACATAGTTAATTTCATTATTATTTACCAATAACACGAATGTGTTATAAATGTAAAATTTTAATATTTGTTAATGTCCATGGTACGAATATGAATTACATGATAGACAATAAATCCCTGTCGGCTGTAAAGCTAACACCGGCCGACAGCCAATTTCAAAACAATTAATGTTTAATTACCGCCACCCTAGTAGCGAGTGGAGGGTGAGGGCTCTGGTGATATAATGAGTTAATATGCAATCAGCAAGTAATATCAAAAATCATTTCAATTTCCCTAACAAGCTAAATGTGTAATAGTGCATGATAGTGCTCACTTTCCTAAATTATTATAATTCAATTGCTTCAAATTATAACAGAGTAACGCTGTTACATATAAAGGATTAAAATGACTGTAAAAAACTACTTATGTGATATAATGAGTTAATATGCAATCAGCAAGTAATATCAGAACTTGTCAATTATCCTAACAAGCTAAATGTCTGATAATGATGATATTGCTCAATTGCTAAAGTTATTATGGTTGTATTAATTATTAAAATCCCAATACAGTTTTTAAATACGTAAAGGTTTATTATAGCAGTCAAAAATTACTTATTAATTTACTATTGTTTAAAGGAAAATGTGTAGTTACTAATTTGAAATATGAAAATTTGAAATTTGTTTTAAATCTATGAAATTTGAAACAGTCTAATAATCCTTAAATAAAATTAATTTAAAAAAAACTTGTATCCAATTTTATGTGCGTGATTTAGTATGATTTTTCTTCCTGTTAATGTTTTAACCATGTCTACTGTTATTTAACTTGCCTATTATACAGTTTTTTGTTTCGCCTGTATGAAATCACATTTGTCACATTTAATTCTGTAAATTCATAGTCGTTCTTCCGCATAGCTTGTGTTTTCGGATGTAAAAATATACAATATTATTGAATTGTTTGTTTTTAAAATTATGAAAAGTATTAATATTATTTCATTTTTGGTTTTTCTCTCACATGTAGGACTGCAGAGACAACAACAAGATACTTGTAACGGCAAAGTTACTTATACAACAACGGCACTATTGTAAAATTCTATCCAAGAAATTAAAAGTGAGAAATATTAATGTGTTTAATATATCAAACACACAATACATGAAGTCGAGCTCTCATATAATGAAAACGTATTCAACAATATTAGCTCACACGTTGTAAGTTCCAAGGAGAATACATTACCACCTGTATTGTGTAATACCCAGTGAGCAAATAGATGAGTTTTTTCGGTAAAAGTAGTCTGCGTTGTCATTATATTGTTTATGAAATTTATGTTCTTTGAAAACAAATTTGTTGGTATTAGTGATTAAAAATGCAAATTTAATTTCGATTTTAACCATTTCCTTATGTTTTAATTATTTTTGAATCAATAAATATCGTTCATTACAAGTGAATAATAATAACAGCAGTATTGTGTTATTTTTTATGTCTGTAAACTACAAAATTTGATACTATCAATAAAAATTACATTTAATTCTCAAGAACACGTAGACATAATTGATTATGTTTTTATTTTTCATTCTTTATAAAATATATTCTTAATTAAGAAACCAATGTTGTTATTGAGTATGTTCTTTGCTTATTATTACTGATTACTTATGAACATGCTTATGCACCAGACTTACATATTTTGCATTTTGTGAAGCTTTTTGCTTTCAAAGAATGCGTCATAAGACTCACGTAATAAAATGTAAGGAGGTGTTTCATAGCAACAATATAAAATAATTCTTACTTAAATATAAACATATGGTTTTTTAAATTACATGAATGGTTTTTAAATTTTTAACATTACGACGGTCTGTGAAATATATCGTTAAGAAAAATAGTAAAAACTGATATTTAAATAAAAAAGTCAAGGTAGATTTTGGAAACAAACAGAAAACATATATTATTTACTAATACAGTTTTGCTTTTCATTATCAAATTAGTTTCGTGATTACTATTCTTTAAGTTGCCTCTTGTATCCCTTCTTTTATTTCGCTATTATATATCAATTGACATTAGCAACAGTTAGTTTTATAAATTTCTGATTTTTACGCATGGGTTCTCTTTACATGAATACAACTTACAATTATATCGAGTTGTTCGATTTTAATTTAATGAAATATCTTATTATTATTTTCTTTTTAATTATAGGTATTGCTTTATTCCAATTCGACCTTCTCATATATGGGACCGAAAATATACATCATTGTTCACGACAATATTATAGTTGTAACACAGAACACTATTGTCCTGCTAACCGAGAAGTTGAAAATAAAAAATATTAATGCAACTCGTTTATCAAACACACAATTTCTGAAGTCAAGCTTTCTTATAACGAAGATGTACTGACCAAATCATACTCACAAGTTCTACAGAGAATATATTACTACGTGTATTCTGTAATACAAGGTGAGGAAATATAATGTGTTTGCTCAGTAAATGTTGGAGGTACAGTGTTTATAATATTTTTTCTTTGCAAGTTGTCTGTATTAGTTATTATGAATGCGAATTTTAGTTTGATTTTAACCATGCCTTTACCTTTTTATTGATAGTAAAATGCTTAAATAAATAAACATTTTTAATGGCATGGGAAGATAATAAGGCAATATTATATTATTTTACTGAGTGTAACTCAACATTATTGTTTGTACTTCACGTTTAATAAATAAATAATTTTAGCCAGTATATAGTAATATGATTCAAATTATAAAGAAACATTTTAGTTAATTATGTGTTGTAACGAAAAAGGAGTTGTAATAAAATAGAATTGAATTAAACTAATATTGATATGATCTGTTGAAATAATACTATAAAACACTAAACTATGCACTGTAACAATTATTTAATAATAATCCCTTTATATATTTTGTTTAAAGTCACATGGACACAGTACGAAAATTAGAGTAATTAAATAAAAACTACTAAACAAGGAACATGTGCATTTTTAATAACTCATTTATTTAAATTTAGTTCTCTTTTATTTAACACTTACTATTGATATTATAATTAATTAGCTACAATAATAACTACAAATATTTACATGGCGTACCGTTTGTAAGGTTAACGTAATTGTAAGAAGTAGTTTTACTCTAATTACCCTCGGAAATTAGGCTATTAAGAGGCAATACGCAAATTAAATGACTGGTAGTTGGTCACTGCCGTGATCTTGGTCACCTCGCCACCGTGGTGCGGGGCTGGCAGGGTTGAAAGCGGTCAGCTGCTTACTGGTTTGATTGAGATTCTTGTAGTTTGTAGTTTCCCTGTTAAAACTTGCTCGGTGTGTAAAGCGCATCTAGGTGGCAATTGGAGTTTGAAGCTAGAGCTTTTCGGAAGCCTTTGCTTATTATAGTTTTATGACTGGTATCTTGGTTGTGCTGAACTTCATGAAGTAAGTAATTGTTAATTGTATTATTAATTTGAATATTGCGTCTCACTTTTGTAGAATAATTGTACATGCACGAGTATTTTATGTAAATTAGTTCAAAATGTTTTAGTTTGCCCTTGTCTTAAATCAGCCCTATGTTGCGTAACATTGACATAGCTTTGTGGTGATTTGTTATTTTGTTCATGGATAATTTCAAGAAATTAAATCACTTAATTCAATAAATAAAAATTAATAAGGAAAGTAGTCTGAAAAAGAATAATGAATACACACTGAAAATAAAACGTATATTGAAGTAACGCTGCGTTAGGTCAAGGAGAACAAATATTTACGAGAGATGTGTGAAAAAAGTTTATATTAAATAATTGCTTTTCGTCATTTTAATTCATTAAACTTCAAATTGAGAAGAGTTAGTTTATTTTCTTTTATTTTGATTTCTAAACTTCTTAAATTTCAACAAAGAATTAAGTACTTTGGGTTCGATGAACAAATTATTGTAAGAAAATATATATTTAAATAACTTATTTTATTTAAAAGAAACACGAGTAAACAGTTTAGAATGAAGATATTACTTTAACACTGATTACTGATTCATTGGTAACCCTACCACTCAGCGCATTGTAACTCTGTGGTAATAGAAGATGAAGAAGAAACTACCTGTAATACTCCGCCGGGAAACGATCTTACACACTGACCAATACATAGTTTCTATTGTTGTGATATATCTAATATTTGTTACAGAATTAGATATAATATTATATCTAATAATATTTTGTGTGTATATTAATAATTATGAGGTTTTGTGTGTATATATATATATATATATATATATATATATATATATATATATACACACAAAACCTCCTTTTTAAACATTTAATTTTATCCTCAATTGTTTCTAAATTTCTGGTTCTGTAAGAAACATAAAAATAAGGGCTTAAATCATCCGTCTATTTGATTGAGTTGCCACAAGAACTAGTTTTTTATCTCATTTTAATATAGTATTCTTTTAGGGCCAAAAATCAAAAGGGCAAAAAGGATGAAGAGAAAAATCAAATTAGATACATATTAGAATCTAATGCAATGATGTTGGACTATCTATATTTGAGTAAAATAGGCGCAATAGTTTTAAATCAATAACTCTGTATAATTTCTTATAAATAATATCAAATTTTTTGCATAAAAATTATAAAATTTTATATCAAATATCAAAATCATATATTACTATTTAACATACTATTTTCTATCTCTGTTAACTTAATTGTTTACATGTTACTACAAAACTTTAAGAATAAAATATTTTATAATGATTGAAAACACTAATAGTTGGTAGTTTAATCACAGAGTAACAATGCGTTATCACCAATAAGTATTTTGCTTGTAAACTACTTCACTTTATTTTGGGAAAATTTACGTAATATACTTGTATACAATATGTTGATAAGAAGTTTTATGGATATCCTACAATATTACAATTCCTAAAAAGAGATCGGTCTTACAATAAAAAGGCATTCCAATTTTAATATATATACACACACACACACACACACACACACTATATATATATATATATATATATATATATATATATATATATATATTATATATATATATATACGACGTAATCGAATGGCTTAATGAAACACGTTAAATTATAATATATTACCCTGTTTTATAATCGCCACGTGAAGGAACTGAATAATATTTGTGGGATATAAAAATGAATAAGTGTAAAATTTGTATAGAAACTATTTTTAAACATTGGATTAACTAAAAAAGCAATAGTACTTTTACTATAATCTAATATTAAATACAATTTATCACAAATTGTGTAATCCTTTAATAAATAGTTCATGAATAAGTTCATAAAATCTCCCCGAACAAACTTTAAGATGTAGCACTTGTAATATCTGGTATATGAAAAAGAATATATTACAGTGATAAAACGTTTGTTTTTGGAAAATTGTTTTATAAAGTACAAAATAGAGCTGTAATTAAATAAATTTATTTGTATAACAGGCTTTAAAAAATATTTTATTTATATTAATAATATTCTAATCACACAAACACGTATATTACCAATGGCAGTCCAAGTATAGGCTATGCATTGAAATATGAGAGGATACATCAAATCAAGCAACCACTAACAGTCTGTTAGCATTATTACTACTGCCACAAATTGTTCACAACTGACTCCCTGGGTTATCGTAACTGCTAAGCTAATTAATAATATGGTCTATTTTGCCACCAATCCAATAATTGTCCTTGATATAACTCTAATAGATGTTTTTAAACTATGGCAGTGGGATTTAATATATTTATAGTCCATACATATAACTAGAAAATACATTTTTTGTTTCCCATAAATCAGTGAAGGCTTTAAATTTTGTGGATGGAATCGATTTGGATATTACTCTGCTGTCAAACATGGTGACCAATTTTGGTGAGAGGCCAGTCTCCTACAGAAAAAACTTCCTGCCAAAAAACTCAGTCTTATAAAGGAGGAAACCAGGACTGTATCTATCCTTGAGAGAGATGATACAGTCAAACCACATATTATTATACCACAGAAAGGAAACGCTACTGTTGTAGCAAACAAAGTAATGTAGAAATAGAAAGTTACGGATATTTTGAACGCTTAAAAATATAATTTGCATATTCATGTCCAACTGTATAACAATGGCGATTGCATCTTGTCTATTGTCTATTTTCACTAACGTCTTTAAAAAAGAAATTGGAAAAAGCCCTGGTTTCAACTTAATTTAAACATAAGTTTTGGTGGAGATATGTGGGTGACACTTTCTTAAAAACCCACGAAAATATTTGAAAATCCATGTCAGAAAATATAAACAAAGAAATAATTACTTACATTTTAATCCCTTATGTGACAGGGTTTTCAGAGAGAAATTTAGAATTGTAGGAAGAAAATACATTAGAACTGTTACTAAAACACAAAACATTTTTAGACTTATGTCTTGCAAAGCAAAAATTTCCTTTAATTAAAGGATACATGAGTAATGCAAAAAGACTACTAAATATGAGAACCAAAGAATAGAAAGAAAAAGAAAAAGAGGAAAAGTCTGCATGAAAAGTGATGAAACTAACATAATAAAGTGCAAAGAAAACTTCTTTCAACGCAAAAATCTTTTATGGTTCATAAATAAAACTATCAGACCAACCGATATGTCAAACGTTTGTTGAGGTAATGTGTGGTAATCCCTAGGTTTGATCTTATCTGAATTACCCGCAGTTTTATTTATATATTTTTAATTTCTTTAGTAGCAGTCCATTTCTCATATCTTACCACACTTTCATATTATTATGCTCTAATAGCATTCTCACCTGACGAAGAGGATAGATAGCAATCCTAAATTTTTTTTGGTTTACATTTATAAACATATAAACAATGGCAAATGTCCAAAATCCTATTATCATTTTATACCTTCTATCGTCAATAACTTATTAAATAGTTTTTTGTAAAACTACATTACAGCATTAAATTTATTTCTATTTGTGATATGTTTAAGCAGTACTACAGCAGACTGTAAATTTAAACATACACTTGGCTTGTTAATTTATTAATTTTTTATATTTGCATAGGGCTCATTTATATCATACACTATGACCTTTAAAATATCTGTAAAGTCTTACAAAAAGTTTGTTAAGAATAACAAAAAAAAAATATGGTTACTTATAGTTGGAATTGTAAACAAGGTTCATAATTATTTATCTACAAAAATTATGTGTTTATAAACGTTTTTTTTAAATTCTTTATACGGAAACATATATTTGTGCTTGCTATTTTAAAAAGTATATATAGGACTGTTTTTTGGTTTTAAACGTATCCATTATTCAAGTCAAATTTAAATGCTGTATTGATTTGACAGGGTAGTTTGAAGACGAGTTTGATAACAGTGTATTTGACTGTAAATTATACCTCACGCATGATCTGGAACAAGGAGTGGTTACTGGATCTTAAATTAACTAATCAAAAATATAAAAAAACATTCACAATTGTAGTTGCAAAGGCCAATAACAGGTTAGTGGGTTTGTTTCTAAGATTGTAATGTATGAATATCAGTGTTATAAATATAGGTTTTATTATATAAAACATGAATAAACCGAAAACATGGCTTGTTTATTTAGTAACTTAACACATCTTATAAATAAAAATAAATCACAAAATTTGTTGGTAAGCGCAAATCTCGAGAACGCCTGGACCAATTCGGTTAATCCTCTTTATAAAATGTTCATTGAAATCCATGGAAGGTTTCTATGAAGCAAAATATAAGGAAAGTTACCTGAAATATTTAAAAAACTTAGAAAAATTGTAGTTTTTACTTTTCATAATCCATACTGAACTCTCGCTAAACATTTGTTCTCACCTTCAGTTTTATGTCGAAAAATTGGCTGACACATCTGTTTAAAATTAAAATTTGATGAAAATATTAAGTAAACAATACTCGATCAGTAGTGCAAGCAGATAGTAAATAAGAGGTTAATATCAAAGTTTTTACTCCAGATCACGCCAGTGACGAATTTAAATCATGTTATGCATTTGAAATATTATTTAAACTTTGTTATGTAACCAAACTCAATGAAACCATTGTTAGGAATGTTCTCAGATAAGTTACTTTAAACTGGTGGGCTTACTTGACATTGCGATATGGCATTTTTTAACAGTCGCTTTTGGAAAAACAGAGAAATGAACACTAAAATGCCTTAAAAGATTCATTCTTTCCCTTGCTACAGTCCAAAAAACAAGTGTAACGCAAAACTTTAATAACGATTATTTTGGAATGTTGCATAACCTTACTAAGGATTTCCCCCTTACCGAAAGTACATAGGAAGTAGTTATTACTACCCCTTGGCCGTAATAGGTTCGACATATGTGTATATTTCCTTCATTACGACAACAAAAACAAACGACTATGTCATTGGAAATATTTTAAACTGAAAATAGATAACAGAAGCCGATAGTAGACGATTTCGACCAAAGTAGATTTCCGAGAACTGCATAATCGAACGTATCTATAATTTGATCGAGGAAATATTGCAAGCTGAAATGTGACATAGTAAGTGAATTTAAACGATCTGAATAGGCAATTTTAACCGAAGTAGGCATCTCGGTCCTACGTAAGTATATATTTTTTTCTTCGTCAGGATAAAGAAAACTCTACTATGGTACTGGAAATATCTGAGACCTGAAATATGTGATAAAGGCTAGAAATAGATGTTTTTTGACCGAAGTAGGTTTCCGAGGCCTGTGTATTTGTATTTTATTGATCATTATAATAATGCAGGCTCAGCTGTGACACTGCAAATATAATTTAATTAATTTGAACCAGAAATGGTCTTCCACGTGCAAAACATGATGTATTAATTAAATTAAACTTTAAAATATTGAAACTTAACTTAAATAGTGTATACTTGATATATGCCTACTTACGTTTTAAAATTTTCATATAACTCCATCATATTACATCATAAGTGCTTTTACCAAGTAATATTAGGAATTTGGTTGTGAAAATTGCGTGCGAAGCCGCGCGGGTAACAGTTAGTACCTCATAAAATCAACATTGTACTCACATTTCTTACTAAAAATCTGTAAGACACGTATTATTAGCGGCTTTTGGGAACGATAAGTTTGGTATCTTAGTACCAACAGTTATCGTCTCAATATTTTGTTTATAACGTTTCCTAGAATGTTTATTATTAAAATGTTGTTTGATATGTTAAGTGTATCTCATGAGGATTAATTAATAATATTCCAACTGTCATGAATTGTACTTTTGACTGCTACGGGAGATCCATTGTCATTGTTTATTCAAAGTAAAGAGGTTTTAATATGCAGATGATCTTCCACTTTATGATATAAACTAGAGATACAGCATAAACAGCATAATTATTTGTAAGTATAAAATACAGAGAAAACTATACCACACAAAGACAGGTTATAAATTTCAATCACCACTTGAATAAATATTACTCTTATGTAATTAAAGAGATCAAACTATTTATTAAGAAATATAATTTTTATTGTATTAAGTGATATACTCTATAACTGATAATACATTCAAAAGTTACTAAAATAAATTATATTATTCTACTCTTGTAATTTATTAATAGTTTTCGAAAACTGCAGTATTTCTGTATTGCACTCTGTCATTGACATTTTATTGCCGCGGTATTTAAATCAAGTAAATAGAACGAGAGCAAACACACGGTTTATTGCTTTATCTTTCCACTTTATTGCTTCTTTAATTACCCAGGATGTAATTCCAAGACTAACGTTTTCGATTCTTTCCAATCAATTT
>NW_025780179.1:0-47961 GCF_021130785.1 Homalodisca vitripennis | reverse complement strand
TTTATGGCCGGTTTTTGCGTTGTAAGCGAAATAGTGATAGGGCAGAGGAATATTTATTATGTTCACAGGGGGACACACATACCCTTCTAAAAAAGGCCCAAGATGTGTCATTAAACCACTGGTTAATATTAAACCCCCCCCCGTGCCCCGATCCATCCGGGGATTTTCATGGTAATGGGAACCTGATAACCTCCCTGTACCATTCAACCCCTGATGTGGTTAATCCCCCTGTGTTTTAGGTTGTTTTGTTTTAATACTCATTAAACACCCCCCAGGGACATTTCCTGCATTATGACCTCTCATTGTCCGAATTTTTACCCAGTCACCCAAATCTTTCTTAAACCCCCCCCACCCTGGGTAAGGATTCGCCTGGTATGACCAGATAACCCCCTGGAGACTCTATCCCCGGTAACGTTATAACCCCCCCTCGGGGAATTTGTTCATATGACCAGACAATATCCTGGGACGAAATTTTAAACCCCCTCTTGTCTTTAACCTCCTTAAACAATTAATCACCCCCCCAACCCAGGGGAATTTCTCGCCATGACTAGATAGTCTCCTGGTGTATATTAAAAAACCCCCTGTTAGGACTTAAAATACTGCCTTTGAGAGTCGGGTTTTTATTCTGTTTTATACTAAACAATTCAAGATAGGTCTGTAACCCGATGCTGACTTTTCTCACCCGAGCTCATTTCTGGCCTAAACCATAGGTCGTTAGATCAGAGCTTCTGAGGGCACAAGTCGAAAGACAAAATTTAAATTTCCAACAAGATAATGGTCCAGTCACTTTTTGTCGTATCTCTAACGGTTTAACGCGCAAAATTGCCCTCAAAGTCAAAAAGTTTTTACGAAATCCGGAAAAAAATCTATGAAAAAGGTCAATTTTTCTTAAATCCCTTGTCATTTATTTTTCGTTAATTGTTCCGGACTTAACCAGTCATCCGAATTCGCTTTATCCCCGAATTTTGCAAGACGTTTACTACTTTGGGGGCCTGGGGGCGTAGCCCCCAGAGTGAAGCCGAAGGCGTAAGTCCTTTATTTGATATTACAGCCGCATGTGTGACACTGACTCACTGACTGACACATGATGGATGCAAATCACTAATTCATAACATACTTCCAGAAGTGCTGGAAGACGTGAATGAAATTTTGCACGCACGTCGCACGTATCTTTTGGCAAACCTCCGGGGGAAAAAAGTCTGAAAAAACCAAGAATTTTTTTTTTTTTTTTTTTTTTTCTTTTGAACCCCTCAAATAAAATTCCCGATAACATGGACCCTTGTTTTGCCCTCCTGCAGGCCTTTTCCTTGTAGGGCCCGATAGCGGGCGAACCGTTTGGAGCTAGCTTTCGATTCTGACGGAAAAATTCCTGCGATGGTCAGGTAATGAAGTGACCTACAAAAAAGGGTCCAGTGGACTTTTTGCTCTAACTCCCATCGGTTCGGCCGCAAAACGCGATTAGATTAAAATATTTTGAAATTTTCGCCCAAAATAATTTACCTTTCGGGCCGATAGCGGCTACACGGTTGGTCGTAGCTCAAAACAAATTTTCAATGGGATTTAGAAAATTGCGTGATCTACAAAAAAGCCTCAGTAACATTTTGCCCTATCATCAAACGGTTTGGCCGCATAACGCGTTTTAAAGTATTGATTTTTTACGTTTTACGTGAGATATTGTTTTCTGGGCTCTGTGTTTGCGGAACCTTTAAGGTTAGGGTAGAATAAAAAATCGCATTTTAATACGAAACAATGTGGTCTACAAAAAAGGTCCAGTGACATTTTACTCTATCTTCCATGGTTTAGCCAAAAAAACGTGATTATGTTGACAATTTCACTCAAAAACTTACATTTTCTGGGCTCGATATTGGCCGAACCGTTAGCCCTACCTTAAATGTAAAATTTTTTGTAACTAGCTATTCATAGGATCTCAAAAAAAGGTTCAGTAGCTTTCTATCGTTTATCTTTCCGTAAGCCTGATAAATGCTCTAAATAACAAATTCTTCGTCGTTACTTTTAGGTGTTTTAAATTTTTCAACTATAATTAGTGCGCTTCATGTTGGTTCCAGCTTGACCTTGTATTACTACGTTAACGAGTGACTATAAACCCCCCTCCACGTCGGGAGTTGGCTGAGCGTTAGTGAAGTTTTCAATAGTAGATAGGGACGGAGTGTTTTTTATTATGTTCAAAGACACAACACCCTCCAAAATAGGCCCAGATGTGTCATTAACCCTTGTAACATTTACCCCCCCCCCCCCGGGAATTTGTTCATATGACACAGACAATATCCTGACGAAATTAAACCCCCTGATGTCTTAACCCCCTTAACATTAATCACCCCCCCCCCCGGGAATTTCTCGCCTTGACTAGATAGTCTCCTGGTGATATTAAACCCCCTGTTCCACTTAAAATACTGAATTAAGGTCGGTTTTTATTATGTTTATACTAAACAATTCAAGATAGCTGAACAGTGCAGACTTTTCTCCCGAGCTCATTCCTGGTTAAACCAAAGCTCGCAGCTAAAATCTGATGACGGAATCGAAAGATAAAATTAAATTTCCGACAGGAAAGGTCCAGTCACTTTTTCTCGTATCTATAACGGTTAAGCCGTAAAACGCTCTCAAAGTCAAAAGTTTGGGTGAATCCGGAAAATTAAACTATGATATACGCTGACTTTAGTTACCATCAATTTCTTCTTGTCTTCTAATTTCGCGAACACATAACTTAACTGTTCTGCGATGTCTATTGATTGTTATTATACACCACATATCAATTGGCTGAGCGTTAGCGAAGCGATATGACCCGTACGATTCTCGGAATCGGATAGAGCAGGGAACATGAAACCTCATGTACGAATTTTAACAATCACCAAATCTCTTAACCCCCCTTGGGAAGTTCCTGGTATGACCAGATAACCCCCCGATGTCTTAACCCCTGGTAACATTAAAACCCTCCCAGGGATATTTCCTGGCTTGACCTCATGTCCAAATTTTAACTAATAATCAAATCCCTCTTATCTCGAATATGCAAGCGTAAATTTAACCGCTCATCCCCGAATTTGCAAGCGTACATCATGGGGGCCTGGGGGCGTAGCCCCCAGCGAGCCGAAGGCGAGTCCTATATATATACAGCCGCATGTGTAACTCACTCACTCACTGACACATAGGTAATACTAATTCTAACATAGTTCTAGAAGAGCTGGAAACGTGAAATTTTGCACGCACGTCGCACGTATCTTCAAACCTCCGGGAAAAGTCTGAAAACCGGGTTTTTTTACTTTTGAACCCCTCAAAAAAATTCCCGAACGGACCCCTGTTTTTGCCCCCTCAGGCTTTCCTTTGAAGCCCTATAGCGGGTGAACCGTTGGAGCTAGCTTCGATCTGACGAAAAATTCATAATCAGGAATGAAGTGAAACTACAAGAAAGGTCTAGTGACTTTTTGCTCTAACTCCATCGGTTCGGCCGCAAAACGCGATTACATTAAAATATTTTGAAATTTTCGCCTAAAAATTTACCTTTCGGGCTCGATAGCGGCTAAACGGTTGGCCGTAGCTCAAAACAAATTTTCAATGGGATTTTAGTAAATGGCGTGATCTACAAAAAAGGCCCTGTAACATTTTCCCCTATCCTCAACGGTTTGGCCGCATTACGCGTTTTAAAGTATCGATTTTTTAAGTTTTACGTGAGATTTTGTTTTCTGGGCTTTATTGCGGCCAAAACTCCTAATTGTAGCACAGAATAAAAATTTGATTTTATTAGTAATTTAATGCGATCTACAAAAAAGGTCCAGTGACATTTTCCTCTATCTCCAATGGTTCGGCTAATAAATGTAAAATATTTCTCAATTTTCTTTTAAATAACTTTGTTTCTTGAGTCGACAGCGACCAAACGGTTAGTTCTAGCTTAAATGTAAAAACTTTTATGACTAAAAATTGATGGGGATCTACAAAAAAGGTAATGTAAACTATTTGTTGTATGTCCTTTAATAAGCAATAAAAAACGCTATAAATAGCTAAATTATTTGTCGTAGATTGGCAATTTTTGGAGTTTTTAAATTAATATGTGATTAATATTTGTGTAATTCTTCCAGATTCAGTTTGCACTTGCTTTGCTACGTTAAAGAGTGAATACAACTCCACATTATAAACTGGCTGAGCGTTAGCTAAGCGTCAATAGTAGATAGGGGCAGAGGAATTGTTATTATGTTCACAGATACAATTACCCTCTAAAATAGGCCAAAGTGTGTCATTACCCCCGGTAATATTAACCCCCCCGGGGATTTCCTGGTATGACCTGATTAACCTCCTGAGTACATTAAACCCCCTGATGTGTTAACCCCCCTTGGTAACATTAAACCCCCCCAGGGAAATTTTTCTGGCATGAACTCATGTCCGAAATTTTAACAATCACCAAATCTCTTTACCCACCCTTAGAAAGTTCCTGGTATGACCAGATAACCCCCTGATTTCTTAACCTCTGGTAACATTAAAACCCCCCCAGGGAATTAACTGGCATGACTTCATGTCCAAATTTTTAACAATCACCAAATCCCTCTTATCCCCGAATATGCAAGCGTAACTTTAACCGCTTATCCCCGAATTTGGCCAATACCCAAATGGGGGCCTGGGGGCGTAGCCCCAGCGAGCCGAAGGCGAGTTCCTATAATATACATACAGCCGCATGTGTAACTGACTGACTGAACTGACTGACTGATAGGGTATACAAATTCTAACCCACTTCTAGAAGTGCTGGAAACACCAAATTTCGCACACACGTAGCTGGAATCTTCAAAACCACCGGGAAAAGTCTGAAAACCGGATTTTTTTACCTTTTGAACCCCTCAAAAAAAAATTCGCGAAGTGACCCCTGTTTTTGGCCTTGCAGGCTTCCCTTTGAAGCCCGATAGCGGGCGAACCGTTGGAGCTAGCTTCGATCTGACGAAAAATTCATAATCAAGAATGGAGTGAACTACAAAAAAGGTCCAGTGACTTTTTGCTCTAGCTCCATTGGTTCGGCCGCAAAACGCGATTACATTAAAATATTTTGAAATTTTCGCCTAAAAATTTACCTTTCGGGCTCGATAGCGGCTAAACGGTTTGGTCGTAGCTCAAAAAAAAAATTTTCAATGGGATTTAGAAAATCGCGTGATCTACAAAAGAGGTTCAGTAACATTTTGCCCTATCATCAACGGTTTGGCCGCATAACGCGTTTTAAAGTATAGATTTTTTACGTTTTACGTGAAATATTGTTTTCTGGGCTCTGTGTTAGCGGAACCTTTGAAGTTAGAGTAGAATAAAAATCACATTTTAATACGAAAACAATGTGGTCTACAAAAAAGGTCTAGTGACATTTAAACTCTATCTTCCATGGTTTAGCCGTAAAACTTGATTATATTGAAAATTTCACTTAAAACCTTACTTTTCGTGCTCGATAGTGGCCGAACCGTTGGCCATAGCTTAAATGTAAAACTTTTTGTAAGTAGCTATTTGATAGGATCTACAAAAAATGCCCAGCAGCTTTCTATCGTTTTATCTTTCCGTAAGCCTGATAATGCTCTAAATGGGCAAATTCTTTGTCGTCACTTTTAGGTGTTTTAAATTTTGCATCTATAATTAGTGCGATTCATGTTGGTTCCAGATTGACCTTCTATTACTACTTTAAACGAGTGAATAAAACCCCCCTCCACATCGGGAGTTGGCTGAGCGTTAGTGAAGCTTAAATAGTAGATAGGGACAGAGTGTTTTTTAATTATGTTCACAGACACAACACCATCTAAAATAGGCCCACGTGTGTCATTAACCCCTTGTAACATTAATCCCCCCCCCCGGGAATTTCCTCGTATGGACCAGGACAATATTCCTGACTAAAATTAAACCCCCTGATGTGTTAACCCCACTGGTAACATTAACCCCCCTCCCGGGAATTTCCTGGTTGATGAACTCCTGATTAAATTAAACCCCCTGATCAACTTAATAATCTGATAAAGGCAGTTTTTAATTTATTTACACTAAAATCTGTTTACAATAACAGCTGACCGGTGCAGGACTTTTATCCCAAGCGTTGTACCGACTAAACCGTAGGTCGTAGATCAAATCCGAGGTCACAATCGAAACACAAAAATTAAATTTCCGACAAGAAAGGTCCAGTCACTTTTTGTCGTATCTCTAACGGTTAAGCCGCAAAACGCCTTTAAAGTCAAAAGTTTGGAAACTTCACGTCTGAATTTAACCAATCACCGAACTAACGCTTATCCCCGAATTTAGCAAACACCCAAATGGGGGGCCCTGGGGGCGTAGCCCCCAGCGAGCCGAAGGCGAGTCCTATATTATATTACAGCCGCATGTGAAACCCACTCACTCACTCACTCACTGATGGATGTATACAAATTCTAAACATAGTTCTAGAAGTGCTGGAAACTTGAAATTTGGCACGCGGGGTACCTTTTGTCGTGTAACCAACAGGAAAAGTCTGGAAAACCGGACTTTTTTACTTTTAAACCCCTCAAAAAAAATTCGAGAAAATTTGCGCATTTTTCGCCCCCTGCAGGCCTATTTTGTAAGTCCGATAGCGGGCGAACCGTTTTGAGCTAGCTCGGATCTGACGAAAAATTCATGGTCAGGAATGAAGTGAACTACAAAAAAGGTCCAGTGACTTTTTGCTGTATCTTCCATGGTTTAAGCGACAAAACGCTCGAACATTTGAAATTCCAGAGATTTTTTCGATAAAAATAATGTTTCGAGCCCGATAGCGGCCGAAACCGTTGGTCGTAGCTCAAATCTGATTGACCCATCAAATTAGCAAATTGCGCGATCTACAGAAAAGGTCCAGTAACTTTTTGCTCTATCTCCATTAGTTTGGTCGAAAAACGTGATTATGTGCAATTTTTTTGTAATTTTCACGTGAAAACTTTGTTTTTGGGGTCGATAGCGGCGAAACAATTGGTCGGAGGTCAAAATAAAACAAAGGTTAGATTTAGGAAATAATGTGATCTACAAAAAAGGTCTAATGACTTTTTACTATATATCCATCAATTTGACCGCAAAACGCGATTAAGTGAAAATATTTGGAAAATTTTCGCCTACAAATTTACATTCCGAGCTTGATAGGGTTTTTACTTTTAAACCCCTCAAAAAAAATTCGAGAAAATTTGCGCATTTTTCGCCCCTGCAGGCCTATTTTGTAAGCCCGATAGCGGGCGAACCGTTGGAGCTAGCTCGGATCTGACGGAAAATTCATGGTCTCAGGAATGAAGTGAACTACAAAAAAGGTCTAATGACATTTTGCTCTATCTTCCATGGTTTAAGCGACAAAACGCTCGAACATTTGAAATTCCAGAGATTTTTTCGATAAAAATAATGTTTCAAGCCCGATAGCGGCCGAACCGTTGGTCGTTAGCTCAAATCTGATTGACCCATCAAATTAGAAAATTGCGCGAATCTACAGAAAAGGTCCAGTAATCTTTTGCCCTATCTCGATTGGTTTGGCCGAAAAACGTGATTATGTACAATTTTGTTGTAACTTTTACGCGAAACTTTTGTTTTTGGGGTCGATAGCGGCGAAACCATTGGTCGGAGGTCAAAATAAGACTAAACGTTTTATTTAGGAAATAAGATGACCTACAAAAAAGGTCCAGTGACTTTTTACTATATTTCCCTTAGTTTGACCGCAAAACGCGATTAAGTGAAAATATTGGACATTTTCGCCTAAAAATTTACATTCCGGGCTTGATAGCGGCTCTAAACGGTTGGTCGTAACTCAAAACAAATTTTAAAACGGGATTTAGGAAATCACGTGATCTACAGAAAAGGTTCAGTGACTTCGGGAGTTGGCTGAGCGTTAGCTAAGCGTCAATAGTAGATAGGGACAGAGGAATATTTATTATGTTCACAGACACAATACCCTCTAAAAAAGGCCCAAGTGTGTCATTAAACCCCCGGTAATATTAACCCCCCCCCCGGGGATTATCCTGGTATGACCTGATAACCTCCTGTAACATTCAACCCCCTGATGTGTTAACCCCCCTGGTAACATTAAACCCCCCAGGGAATTTCCTGCCATGACCTCCATGTCCGAATTTTACCAGTCACCAAATCTCTTAACCCCCCCCCTGGGAAGATCCTGGTATGACCAGATAACCCCCTGGAGGACTTATCCCCCGGTAACGTTAACCCCCCCTGGGAATTTGTTCATATGACCAGACAATATCCTGACGAAATTAAACCCCCTCTTGTCTTAACCATCCTTAACATTAATCACCCACCCAGGGAATTTCTCGCCTTGGACTTAGATAGTCTCCTGGTGATATTTAAACCCCCTGTTCGACTTAAAATTACTGCCTTGAGGTCGGTTTTTATTCTGTTTATACTAAACAATTCAAGATAGCTGACCCGTGCAGAACTTTTCTCCCGAGCTCATTTCTGGCTAAACCATAGGTCGTAGATCAGATCTGAGGGCACAATCGAAAGAACAAAATTAAATTTCCAACAAGAAAGGGTTCCAGTCACTTTTTGTCGTATCTCTAACGGTTTAACCGCAAAATGCCCTCAAAGTCAAAAGTTTTTACGAATCCGGAAAAAAATCTATGAAAAAAGGTCAATTTTTAAATCCCTTGTCATTTACTTAATGTCCGGACTTAACCAGTCACCGAATTCCGCTTATCCCCGAATTTGCAAGCGTTTTACTTTGGGGGCCTGGGGGCGTAGCCCCCAGCGAGCCGAAGGCGAGTCCTATAATATATACAGCCGCATGTGTAACTCACTGACTGACTGACTGACTGATAGGGTATACAAATTCTAACCCACTTCTAGAAGTGCTGGAAACACCAAATTTTCGCACCACACGTAGCTGGAATCTTCAAACCACCGGGAAAAGTCTGAAAAACCGGATTTTTTTTACCTTTGAACCCCTCAAAAAAATTCGCGAAGTGACCCCTGTTTTGGCCTTGCAGGCTTCCCTTTGAAGCCCGATAGCGGGCGAACCGTTGGAGCTAGCTTCGATCTGACGAAAAAATTCATAATCAAGAATGGAGTGAACTACAAAAAAGGTCCAGTGACTTTTTGCTCTAGCTTCCAATTGGTTCGGCCGCAAAACGCGATTACATTAAAATATTTTGAAATTTTTTTCGCCTAAATAAATTTACCTTTCGGGCTCGATAGCGGCTCGAAACGGTAGGTCGTAGCTCAAAAAAAATTTTCATCAACGTGGATTTAAACTGCAAAAAGTCGCGTGATCTACAAAAAAGGTTCAGTAACATTTTGCCCCCCCCTATCATCAACGGTTTGGCCGCATAAAACGCGTTTTAAAGTGTAAATTTTTTACGTTTTACGTGAAACTTTTGTTTTTCTGGGCTCTGTGTTAGCGGAACCTTTGAAGTTAGAGTAGAATAAAAAATCACATTTTAATTACGAAACAATGTGGTCTACAAAAAAGGTCCAGTGACATTTAACTCTATCTTCCATGGTTTAGCCGTAAAACTTGATTATATTGAAAATTTCACTTAAAACCTTACTTTTCGTGCTCGATAGTGGCCGAACCGTTGGCCATAGCTTAAATGTAAAACTTTTTTGTAAGTAGCTATTGATAGGAATCTACAAAAAATGCCCAGCAGCTTTCTATCGTTTATCTTTCCGTAAGCCTGATAAATGCTCTAAATGGCAAATTCTTTGTCGTCACTTTTAGGTGTTTTAAATTTTTGCATCTATAATTAGTGCGATTCATGTTGGTTCCAGATTGACCTTCTATTACTACTTTAACGAGTGAATAAAACCCCCCTCCACATCGGGAGTTGGCTGAGCGTTAGTGAAGCTTAAATAGTAGATAGGGACAGAGTGTTTTTTAATTATGTTCACAGACACAACACCATCTAAAATAGGCCCCACGTGTGTCCATTAACCCCTTGTAACATTAAATCCCCCCCCCGGGAATTTCCTCGTATGACCAGACAATATCCTGACTAAATTAAACCCCCTGATGTGTTAACCCCACTGGTAACATTAACCCCCCTCCCGGGAATTTCCTGGTTGATTGAACTCCTGGTGATTAAATTAAACCCCCTGATCAACTTAATAATCTGATAAAGGCAGTTTTTAATTTATTTACACTAAATCTGTTTACATAACAGCTGACCGGTGCAGACTTTTTATCCCAGAGCGTTGTACCCGACTAAACCGTAGGTCGATAGATCAAATCCGAGGTCACAATCGAAACACAAAATTAAATTTCCGACAAGAAAGGTCCAGTCACTTTTTGTCGTATCTCTAACGGTTAAGCAAAATGCCGCAAAAGTTTTTACGCCTTTAAAGTCAAAAGTTTGGAAACTTCACGTCTGAATTTAACCAATCACCGAACTACGCTTATCCCCGAATTTAGCAAACACCCAAATGGGGGCCTGGGGGCGTAGCCCCCAGCGAGCCGAAGGCGAGTCCTATATTATATACAGCCCGCATGTGAAACCACTCACTCACATCACTCACTCACTGATGGATGTATACAAATTCTAACATAGTTCTAGAAGTGCTGGAAACTTGAAATTTGGCACGCGGGTACCTTTTGTCGTGTAACCAACAGGAAAAGTCTGAAAACCGGACTTTTTTACTTTTAAAACCCCTCAAAAAAATTCGAGAAAATTTGCGCATTTTTCGCCCCTGCAGGCCTATTTTTGTAAGTCCGATAGCGGGCGAACCGTTTGAGCTAGCTCGGATCTGACGAAAAATTCATGGTCAGGAATGAAGTGAACTACAAAAAAGGTCCAGTGACTTTTTGCTGTATCTTCCATGGTTAAGCGACAAAACGCTCGAACATTTGAAATTCCAGAGATTTTTTCGATAAAAATAATGTTTCGAGCCCGATAGCGGCGGCCGAACCGTTTGGTCGTAGCTCAAATCTGATTGACCCATCAAATTAGCAAATTGCGCGATCTACAGAAAAGGTCCAGTAACTTTTGCTCTATCTCCATTAGTTTGGTCGAAAAAACGTGATTATGTGCAATTTTTTTTGTAATTTTCACGTGAAAACTTTTGTTTTTGGGGTCGATTAGCGGCGAAACAATTGGTCGGAGGTCAAAATAAAACAAAGGTTAGATTTAGGAAATAATGTGATCTACAAAAAAGGTCTAATGACTTTTTACTATATATCCATCAGTTTGACCGCAAAACGCGATTAAGTGAAAATATTTGGAAATTTTCGCCTACAAATTTACATTCCGAGCTTGATAGGGTTTTTTTACTTTTAAACCCCTCAAAAAAATTCGAGAAAATTTGCGCATTTATTCGCCCCCTGCAGGCCTATTTTGTAAGCCCCGATAGCGGGCGAACCGTTGGAGCTAGCTCGGATCTGACGGAAAATTCATGGTCAGGAATGAAGTGAACTACAAAAAAGGTCTAATGACATTTTGCTCTATCTTCCATGGTTTAAGCGACAAAACGCTCGAACATTTGAAATTCCAGAGATTTTTTCGATAAAAAATAATGTTTCAAGCCCGATAGCGGCCGAACCGTTGGTCGTTAGCTCAAATCTGATTGACCCATCAAATTAGAAAATTGCGCGATCTACAGAAAAGGGTTTCCAGTAATCTTTTGCCCTATCTCGATTGGTTTGGCCGAAAAACGTGATTATGTACAATTTTGTTGTAACTTTTACGCGAAACTTTTGTTTTTGGGGTCGATTAGCGGCGAAACCATTGGTCGGGAGGTCAAAATAAGACTAACGTTTTATTTAGGAAATAAGATGACCTACAAAAAAAGGTCCAGTGGACTTTTTACTATATTTCCCTTAGTTTGACCGCAAAACGCGATTAAGTGAAAATATTGGACATTTTCGCCTAAAAATTTACATTCCGGGCTTGATAGCGGCTAAAACGGTTGGTCCGTAACTCAAAACAAATTTTAAACGGGATTTTAGGAAAATCACGTGATCTACAGAAAAGGTTCAGTGACTTCGGAGCTGGCTGCACGCGTTAGCTAAGCGTCAATAGTAGATAGGGACCAGAGGAATATTTATTATGTTCACAGACACAATACCCTCTAAAAAAGGCCCAAGTGTGTCATTAACCCCCGGTAATATTAACCCCCCCCCCCCGGGGATTTCCTGGTATGACCTGATTCCTCCTGTACATTCAACCCCCCTGATGTGTTAACCCCCCTGGTAACATTAAACCCCCCCAGGGAATTTCCTGCCATGACCTCATGTCCGAATTTTTACCAGTCACCAAATCTCTTAAAACCCCCCCCCCCCTGGGAAGATCCTGGTATGACCAGATAACCCCCTGGAGACTTATCCCCCGGTAACGTTAACCCCCCCTGGGAATTTGTTCATATGACCAGACAATATCCTGACGAAATTAAACCCCCTCTTGTCTTAACCTCCTTAACATTAATCACCCACCCAGGGAATTTCTCGCCTTGACTAGATAGTCTCTCCTGGTGATATTTAAAACCCCCTGTTCGACTTAAAATACTGCCTTGAGGTCGGTTTTTATTCTGTTTATACTAAACAATTTCAAGATAGCTGACCCGTGCAGACTTTTCTCCCGAGCTCATTTCTGGCTCTAAAACCATAGGTCGTAGATCAGATCTGAGGGCACAATCGAAAGACAAAATTAAATTTCCAACAAGAAAGGTCCAGTCACTTTTTGTCGTATCTCTAACGGTTTAACCGCAAAATGCCCTCAAAGTCAAAAGTTTTTTACGAATCCGGAAAAAAATCTATGAAAAAGGTCAATTTTTTAAATCCCTTGTCATTTACTTAATGTCCGGGACTTAACCAGTCACCGAATTCCGCTTATCCCCGAATTTGCAAAGCGTTTACTTTGGGGGCCTGGGGGCGTAGCCCCCAGCGAGCCGAAGGCGAGTCCTATATATATACAGCCGCATGTGTAACTGACTCACTGACTGACACATAGGTAATACTAATTCTAACATACTTCCAGAAGTGCTGGAAAACGTGAAATTTTGCACGCACGTCGCACGTAATCTTCAAACCTCCGGGAAAAGTCTGAAAACCAGATTTTTTTACTTTTGAACCCCCCAAAAAATTCCCGAACGGACCCCTGTTTTGCCCCCTCAGGCTTTCCTTTAGGGCCCGATAGCGGGCGAACCGTTGGAGCTAGCTTCGATCTGACGAAAAATTCATAGTCAGGAATGAAGTGACCTACAAAAAAGGTCCAGTGACTTTTTGCTCTAACTCCATCCGGTTCGGCCGCAAAACGCGATTAGATTAAAATATTTTGAAATTTTCGCCCAAAAATTTACCTTTTCGGGCTCGATAGCGGCTACACGGTTGGTCGTAGCTCAAAACAAATTTTCAATGGGATTTAGAAAAATTGCGTGATCTACAAAAAAAGCCTCAGTAACATTTTGCCCTATCATCAACGGTTTGGCCGCATAACGCGTTTTTAAAGTATAGATTTTTTACGTTTTACGTGAGATATTGTTTTCTGGGCTCTGTGTTTGCGGAACCTTTAAGGTTAGGGTAGAATAAAAATCGCATTTTAATACGAAACAATGTGGTCTACAAAAAAGGTCCAGTGACATTTTACTCTATCTTCCATTGGTTTAGCCAAAAAACGTGATTATGTTGACAATTTTCACTCAAAAACTTACATTCTGGGCTCGATATTGGCCGAACCGTTAGCCCTACCTTAAATGTAAAATTTTTTGTAACTAGCTATTCATAGGATCTCAAAAAAAGTTCAGTAGCTTTCTATCGTTTATCTTTCCGTAAGCCTGATAAATGCTCTAAATAACAAATTCTTCGTCGTTACTTTTAGGTGTTTTAAATTTTTTCAACTATAATTAGTGCGCTTCATGTTGGTTCCAGCTTGACCTTGTATTACTACGTTAACGAGTGACTAAAACCCCTCCACGTCGGAGTTGGCTGAGCGTTAGTGAAGTTTTCAATAGTAGATAGGGACGGAGTGTTTTTTATTATGTTCAAAAGACACAACACCCTCCAAAATAGGCCCAGATGTGTCATTAACCCCTTGTAACATTTACCCCCCCCCCCGGGAATTTGTTCATATGACCAGACAATATCCTGACGAAATTTAAACCCCCTGATGTCTTAACCCCTTAACATTAATCACCCCCCCCCCCGGGAATTTCTCGCCTTGACTAGATAGTCTCCTGGTGATATTAAACCCCCTGTTCCACTTAAAATACTGAATTAAGGTCGGTTTTTATTATGTTTATACTAAACAATTCAAGATAGCTGAACAGTGCAGACTTTTCTCCCGAGCTCATTCCTGGTTAAACCAAAGCTCGCAGCTAAAATCTGATGACGGAATCGAAAGATAAAATTAAATTTCCGACAGGAAAGGTCCAGTCACTTTTTCTCGTATCTATAACGGTTAAGCCGTAAAACGCTCTCAAAGTCAAAAGTTTGGGTGAATCCGGAAAATTAAACTATGATATACGCTGACTTTAGTTACCATCAATTTCTTCTTGTCTTCTAATTTCGCGAACACATAACTTAACTGTTCTGCGATGTCTATTGATTGTTATTATACAACCACATATCAATTGGCTGAGCGTTAGCGAAGCGATATGACCCGTACGATTCTCGGAATCGGATAGAGCAGGGAACATGAAACCTCATGTACGAATTTTAACAATCACCAAATCTCTTAACCCCCCTTGGGAAGTTCCTGGTATGAACCAGATAACCCCCCGATGTCTTAACCCTGGTAACATTAAAACCCTCCCAGGGAATTTCCTGGCTTGACCTCATGTCCAAATTTTAACAATAATCAAATCCCTCTTATCTCGAATATTGCAAGCGTAAATTTAACCGCTCATCCCCGAATTTGCAAGCGTACATCACTTTGGGGGCCTGGGGGCGTAGCCCCCAGCGAGCCGAAGGCGAGTCCTAAAATACTTATAACAGCCGCATGTGTAACTGACTGACTGACATATAGATACAAATTCTAACATAGTTTCTAGAAGTGCTGGAAACTTGAAATTTTGGCACGCAGGTACCTTTCACAATATGACCCGGAGGAAAAGTCTGAAAAACCGGACTTTTTTTTACTTTTAAACCCCTCAAAAAAATTCCTCAAAAATCGCGCATTCTTCACCCCTGCAGGCATTTCTTGTAAGCCTGATAGCGGGTGAACCGTTGGAGCTAGCTTCGATCTGATGGAAAATCGTTAGTCAGGAATGAAGTGACCTACAAGAAAGGTCTAGTGACTTTTTGTCCTATCTCGTGTGGTTTAAGCGACAAAAACGCGGGAATGTTTTGACATTCCAGAGATTTTTTTGCTTAAAATAAAGTTTCGAGCCTGATAGTGGCCGAACGGTAGGTCGTAGCTCAAATCTGATTGACCCATCAAATTAGCAAATTGCGCGATCTACAGAAAAGGTCCAGTAACTTTTTGCTGTATCTCCAGTGGTTCGGCCGAAAAACGTGATTATGTGCAATTGTTTTGTAATTTTTACGTGAAACTTTTGTTTTCGGGCTCGATAGCGGCGAAACCATTGGACGGAGGTCGAAATAAGACAGACGTTGGAGTTAGGAAATGAGGTAATCTACAAAAATGTGCCAGTAACTCTTTACTCTATCTCCATTGGTTTGGCCGCAAAACGTGGTTAAGTGAAAATATTTTGGAAATTTTCGCCTAATAATTTACCTTTCGGGCTCGATAGCGGCTTAAAAACGGTTGGTCGTAGCTAAAAACAAATTTTTAAAAGGATTTAAGAAATTGCGTGATCTACAAAAAATGTTCAGTAACATTTTGCCCTATCCTCAACGGTTTGGCTGCATAACGCGTTTTAAAGTATTGATTATTTAAGTGTTACGTAATATATTTTAAACTGCCCAGTGCAGCCTTTTTGTCCTAAGCTCTGTACTGCCTAAATTATAGGATCGTAGCTTAAATCTGATGGCATAATCGAAAGAGAAAATTAAATTTTCAACAAGAAAGGTCCAGTCACTTTTTCTTGTATCTCTAACGGTTATCTAAATACTTATACAGCCGCATGTGTAAACTGACTGGACTGACATATAGATACAAATTCTAACATAGTTCTAGAAGTGCTGGAAACTTGAAATTTGGCACGCAGGTACCTTTCACAATATGACCCGGAGGAAAAGTCTGAAAACCGGACTTTTTTACTTTTAAACCCCCTCAAAAAAATTCCCTCAAAAATCGCGCATTTCTTCAACCCCTGCAGGCATTTCTTGTAAGCCTGATAGCGGGTGAACCGTTGGAGCTAGCTTCGATCTGATGGAAAATCGTTAGTCAGGAATGAAGTGACCTACAAGAAAGGTCTAGTGACTTTTTGTCCTATCTCGTTGTGGTTAAGCGACAAAACGCGGGAATGTTTGACATTCCAGAGGATTTTTTTGCTTAAAATAAAGTTTCGAGCCTGATAGTGGCCGAACGGTAGGTCGTAGCTCAAATCTGATTGACCCATCAAATTAGCAAATTGCGCGATCTACAGAAAAGGTCCAGTAACTTTTTTGCTGTATCTCCAGTGGTTCGGCCGAAAAACGTGATTATGTGCAATTGTTTTGTAATTTTTACGTGAAACTTTTGTTTTCGGGCTCGATAGCGGCGAAACCATTGGACGGAGGTCGAAATAAGACAGACGTTGGAGTTAGGAAATGAGGTAATCTACAAAAATGTGCCAGTAACTCTTTACTCTAATCTCCATTGGTTTTGGCCGCAAAACGTGGTTAAGTGAAAATATTTTGGAAATTTTCGCCTAATAATTTACCTTTCGGGCTCGATAGCGGCTAAACGGTTTGGTCGTAGCTAAAAACAAATTTTTAAAAGGATTTAAGAAATTGCGTGATCTACAAAAAATGTTCAGTAACATTTTGCCCTATCCTCAACGGTTTGGCTGCATAACGCGTTTTAAAGTATTGATTATTTAAGTGTTACGTAATATTTTTAAACTGCCCAGTGCAGCCTTTTGTCCTAAGCTCTGTACTGCCTAAAATTATAGGTCGTAAGCTTAAATCTGATGGCATAATCGAAAGAGAAAATTAAATTTTCAACAAGAAAGGTCCAGTCACTTTTTTCTTGTATCTCTAACGGTTATCTAAATACTTATACAGCCCGCATGTGTAACTGACTGACTGACATATAGATACATAATTCTAACATAGTTCTAGAAGTGCTGGAAACTTGAAATTTGGCACGCAGGTACCTTTCACAATATGACCCGGAGGAAAAGTCCTGAAAAACCGGACTTTTTTACTTTTAAACCCCTCAAAAAAATTCCTCAAAAATCGCGGCATTCTTCACCCCTGCAGGCATTTCTTGTAAGCCTGATAGCGGGTGAAACCGTTTGGAGCTAGCTTCGATCTGATGGAAAAATCGTTAGTCAGGAATGAAGTGACCTACAAGAAAGGTCTAGTGACTTTTTGTCCTATCTCGTGTGGGTTTAAGCGACAAAACGCGGGAATGTTTGACATTCCAGAGATTTTTTTGCTTAAAATAAAGTTTTCGAGCCTGATAGTGGCCCGAACGAACGGTAGGTCGTAGCTCAAATCTGATTGACCCATCAAATTAAGCAAATTGCGCGATCTACAGAAAAGGTCCAGTAACTTTTTGCTGTATCTCCAGTGGTTCGGCCGAAAAACGTGATTATGTGCAATTGTTTTTGTAATTTTTACGTGAAACTTTTGTTTTTCGGGCTCGATAGCGGCGAAACCATTGGACGGAGGTCGAAATAAGACAGACGTTGGAGTTAGGAAATGAGGTAATCTTACAAAAATGTGCCAGTAACTCTTTACTCTATCTCCATTGGTTTGGGCCTGCAAAACGTGGTTAAGTGAAAATATTTGGAAATTTTCGCCTAATAATTTACCTTTCGGGCTCGATAGCGGCTAAACGGTTGGTCGTAGCTAAAAACAAATTTTAAAAGGATTTAAGAAATTGCGTGATCTACAAACAAATGTTCAGTAACATTTTGCCCTATCCTCAACGGTTTGGCTGCATTAACGCGTTTTAAAGTATTGATTATTTAAGTGTTACGTAATATTTTTAAACTGCCCAGTGCAGCCTTTTGTCCTAAGCTCTGTACTGCCTAAATTATAGGTCGTAGCTTAAATCTGATGGCATAATCGAAAGAGAAAATTAAATTTTCAACAAGAAAGGTCCAGTCACTTTTTCTTGTATCTCTAACGGTTATCTAAATACTTATACAGCCGCATGTGTAACTGACTGACTGACATATAGATACAAATTCTAACATAGTTCTAGAAGTGCTGGAAACTTGAAATTTGGCACGCAGGTACCTTTCCACAATATGACCCGGAGGAAAAGTCTGAAAACCGGACTTTTTTACTTTTTAAACCCCTCAAAAAAAATTCCTCAAAAATCGCGCATTCTTCACCCCTGCAGGCATTTCTTGTAAGCCTGATAGCGGGTGAAACCGTTGGAGCTAGCTTCGATCTGATGGAAAATCGTTAGTCAGGAAATGAAGTGACCTACAAGAAAGGTCTAGTGACTTTTTGTCCTATCTCGTGTGGTTAAGCGACAAAACGCGGGAATGTTTGACATTCCAGAGATTTTTTTGCTTAAAATAAAGTTTCGAGCCTGATAGTGGCCGAACGGTAGGGTCGTAGCTCAAATCTGATTGACCCATCAAATTAGCAAATAGCGCGATCTACAGAAAAAGGTCCAGTAACTTTTTTGCTGTATCTTCCCAGTGGTTCGGCCGAAAAAAACGTGATTATAGTACAATTTTGTTGTAACTTTTACGCGAAACTTTTGTTTTTTTTGGGGTCGATAGCGGCGAAAAACCATTGGGTCGGAGGTCAAAATAAGACTAACGTTTTATTTAGGAAATAAGATGGACCTACAAAAAAGGTCCAGTGACTTTTTTACTATATTTCCCTTAGTTTGACCGCAAAACGCGATTAAGTGAAAATATTGGACATTTTCGCCTAAAAATTTAACATTCCGGGCTTGATAGCGGCTAAAACGGTTGGTCGTAAACTCAAAACAAAATTTTTTAAACGGGATTTAGGAAATCACGTGAATCTACAGAAAAGGTTCAGTGACTTCGGGAGTTGGCTGAGCGTTAGCTAAGCGTCAATAGTAGATAGGGACAGAGGAATATTTATTATGTTCACCTAGACAAACCCTCTAAAAAAGGCCCATACCCCTAAAAAAAGGCCCAAAGTGTTAGTCATTAAGCCACCCCCGGTAAATATTAACCCCACCAACCAACAAATACCCCCCCCCCGGGGATATTCCTGGTATGACCTGATAACCTCCTGTACATTCCACACCCCTGATGAATCCCGCGCAAACACCCTCCAGCACCTACAACCCGCACTAACTCACCCCCTCCCCCCCAACCCCAACCCCCACCCCCACACCCCCACCTGGTAACATTAAACCCCCCCAGGGAATTTCCTGCCCATGACCTCATGTCCGAATTTTAACCAGTCACCAAATCTCTTAACCCCCCCCCCCTGGGAAGATCCTGGTATGACCTGATAACCCCTGGAGACTTGTCCCCCGGTAACGTTAACCCCCCCCTGGGAATTTGTTCATATGACCAACAATATCCTGACGAAATTAAACCCCCCCATCTTGTCTTAACCTCCTTAACATTAATCACCCACCCAGGGAATTTCTCGCCTTGACTAGATAGTCTCCTGGTGATATTAAACCCCCTGTTCGACTTAAAATACTGCCTTGAGGTCGGTTTTTATTATGTTTATACTAAACAATTCAAGATAGCTGACCCGTGCAGACTTTTCCTCCCGAGCTCATTTCTGGCTAAACCATAGGTCGTAGATCAGATCTGAGGGCACAATCGAAAAGACCAAAATTATATTTTTTTTTTTTTTTTTTTTCGACAAGAAAGGTCCATCACTTTTTCTCGTATCTCTAACGGTTTATCTAATATATATACAACCGCATGTGTAACTGACTGACTGACTGACTCACGTATACTAATTCTAACCTACTTCCAGATGAGTTTAGAATCCCCCACTTGAAATTTGGTACATAGATAGCTTTTCCACGTGTAACCACCAGGAAAATCCCGAAAAGTGAGAATTTTTCATTTTCAACCCCTCAAAAAAATTCCCAAATAATCGCGCATTCTTCACCCCTGCAGGCATTTTTTGTAAGCCCGATAGCGGGCCGAAACCGTTGGAGCTAGCTCGGATCTGAACGGAAAATTCATGGTCAGGAATGAAGTGAACTACAAAAAAGGTCTAATGAGTTTTTGCTCTATCTTCCATGGTTAAGCGACAAAACGCTCGAACATTTGAAATTCCAGAGATTTTTTCGATAAAAATAATGTTTCAAGCCCGATAGCGGCCGAACCGTTGGTCGTAGCTCAAATCTGATTGACCCATCAAATTAGCAAAATTGCGCGATCTACAGAAAAGGTCCAGTAATCTTTTGCCCGCCTATCTCGATTGGTTTGGCCGAAAAAAAAACGTGATTATGTACAATTTTGTTGTAACTTTTACGCGAAACTTTTGTTTTTTGGGGTCGATAGCGGCGAAACCATTGGTCGGAGGTCAAAATAAGACTAACGTTTTTATTTAGGAAATAAGATGACCTACAAAAAAGGTCCAGTGACTTTTTACTATATTTCCCTTTAGTTTGACCGCAAAAACGCGATTAAGTGAAAATATTGGACATTTTCGCCTAAAAATTTACATTCCGGGCTTGATAGCGGCTAAACGGTTGGTCGTAACTCAAAACAAATTTTAAACGGGATTTAGGAAATCACGTGATCTACAGAAAAGGTTCAGTGACTTCGGGAGTTGGCTGAGCGTTAGCTAAGCGTCAATAGTAGATAGGGACAGAGGAATATTTATTATGTTCACAGACACAATACCCTCTAAAAAAGGCCCAAGTGTGTCATTAACCCCGGTAATATTAACCCCCCCCCCGGGGATTTCCTGGTATGACCTGATAACCTCCTGTACATTCAACCCCCTGATGTGTTAACCCCCCTGGTAACATTAAACCCCCCCAGGGAATTTCCCTGCCATGACCTCATGTCCGAATTTTACCAGTCACCAAATCTCTTAACCCCCCCCCCTGGGAAGATCCTGGTATGACCTGATAACCCCCTGGAGACTTGTCCCCCGGTAACGTTAACCCCCCCCTGGGAATTTGTTTCATATGACCAGACAATATCCTGACGAAATTAAACCCCCTCTTGTCTTAACCTCCTTAACATTAATCACCCACCCAGGGAATTTCTCGCCTTGACTAGATAGTCCTCCTGGTGATATTAAACCCCCTGTTCGACTTAAAATACTGCCTTTGAGGTCGGTTTTTATTATGTTTATACTAAACAATTCAAGATAGCTGACCCGTGCAGACTTTTCTCCCGAGCTCATTTCTGGCTAAACCATAGGTCGTAGATCAGATCTGAGGGCACAATCGAAAGACAAAATTAAATTTCCAACAAGAAAGGTCCTGTCACTTTTTCTCGTATCTCTAACGGTTTTAACCGCAAAATGCCCTCAAAGTTAAAAAGTTTTTACGAATCCGGAAAAAAATCTATGAAAAAGGTCAATTTTTTAAATCCCTTGTCATTTACTTAATGTCCGGACTTAACCAGTCACCGAATTCCGCTTATCCCCGAATTTGCAAGCGTTTACTTTGGGGGCCTGGGGGCGTAGCCCCCAGCGAGCCGAAGGCGAGTCCTATATATATACAGCCGCATGTGTAACTCACTCACTCACTGACACATAGGTAATACTAATTCTAACATAGTTCTAGAAGAGCTGGAAACGTGAAATTTTGCACGCACTGTCGCACGTATCTTCAAACCTCCGGAAAAGTCTGAAAACCGGGTTTTTTTTACTTTTGAACCCCTCAAAAAAATTCCCGAACGGACCCCTGTTTTTTGCCCCCTCAGGCTTTCCTTTGAAGCCCTATAGCGGGTGAACCGTTGGAGCTAGCTTCGATCTGACGAAAAATTCATAATCAGGAATGAAGTGAACTACAAAAAAGGTCTAGTGACTTTTTGCTCTAACTCCATCGGTTCGGCCGCAAAACGCGATTACATTAAAATATTTTGAAATTTTTTTCCGCCTAAAAATTTACCTTTCGGGCTCGATAGCGGGCTAAAATCGGTTGGCCGTAGCTCAAAACAAATTTTCAATGGGATTTAGTAAATGGCGTGATCTACAAAAAAGGCCCTGTAACATTTTTCCCCTATCCTCAACGGTTTGGCCGCATTACGCGTTTTAAAGTATCGATTTTTTAAGTTTTACGTGAGATTTTGTTTTCTGGGGCTTTATTGCGGCCAAACTCCTAATTGTAGCACAGAATAAAAATTTGATTTTATTAGTAATTAATGCGATCTACAAAAAAGGTCCAGTGGACATTTTCCTCTATCTCCAATGGTTTCGGCTAATAAATGTAAATATTTCTCAATTTCTTTTAAATAACTTTGTTTCTTGAGTCGACAGCGACCAAACGGTTAGTTTCTAGCTTAAATGTAAAAACTTTTATGACTAAAAATTGATGGGATCTACAAAAAAGGTAATGTAACTATTTGTTGTATGTCCTTTAAATAAGCAATAAAAACGCTATAAATAGCTAAATATTTGTCGTAGATTGGCAATTTTTGGAGTTTTTAAATTAATATGTGACTAATATTTGTGTAATTCTTCCAGATTCAGTTTGCACTTGCTTTGGCTACGTTAAAGAGTGAATACAACTCCACATTATAAACTGGCTGAGCGTTAGCTAAGCGTCAATAGTAGATAGGGGCAAGAGGAATTGTTATTATGTTCACAGATACAATACCCTCTAAAATAGGCCAAAGTGTGTCATTACCCCCCGGTAATATTAACCCCCCCCGGGGATTTCCTGGTATGACCTGATAACCTCCTGAGTACATTAAACCCCCTGATGTGTTAACCCCCCTGGTAACATTAAACCCCCCCCAGGGAATTTTCTGGCATGAACATCATGTCCGAATTTTAACAATCACCAAATCTCTTTACCCACCCTTAGAAAGTTCCTGGTATGAACCAGATATCCCCACCCCTGATTTCTTAACCTCTGGTAACATTAAAACCCCCCCAGGGAATTACTGGCATGACTTCATGTCCAAATTTTAACACAATCACCAAATCCCTCTTATCCACCGAATATGCAAGCGTAACTTTAACCGCTTATCCCCGAATTTGGGCCAATACCCAAATGGGGGCCTGGGGGCGTAGCCCCCAGCGAGCCGAAGGCGAGTCCTATATTATATACAGCCGCATGTGAAACCACTCACTCACTCACTCACATCACTCACTGATGGATGTATACAAATTCTAAACATAGTTCTAGAAGTGCTGGAAACTTGAAATTTGGCACGACGGGTACCTTTTGTCGTGTAACCAACAGGAAAAGTCTGAAAACCGGACTATTTTTACTTTTTAAACCCCTCAAAAAAATTCGAGAAAATTTGCGCATTTTTCGCCCCTGCAGGCCTATTTTGTAAGTCCGATAGCGGGCGAACCGTTTGAGCTAGCTCGGATCTGACGAAAAATTCATGGTCAGGAATGAAGTGAACTACAAAAAAAGGTCCAGTGACTTTTTGCTGTATCTTCCATGGTTAAGCGACAAAACGCTCGAACATTTGAAATTCCAGAGATTTTTTCGATAAAAATAATGTTTCGAGCCCGATAGCGGCCGAACCGTTGGTCGTAGCTCAAATCTGATTGACCCATCAAATTAGCAAATTGCGCGATCTACAGAAAAGGTCCAGTAACTTTTTTGCTCTATCTCCATTAGTTTGGTCGAAAAACGTGATTATGTGCAATTTTTTTGTAATTTTCACGTGAAAACTTTGTTTTTTGGGGTCGATAGCGGCGAAACAATTGGTCGGGAGGTCAAAATAAAACAAAGGTTAGATTTAGGAAATAATGTGATCTACAAAAAAAGGTCTAATGACTTTTTACTATATATCCATTAGTTTGACCGCAAAAACGCGATTAAAGTGAAAATATTTGGAAATTTTCGCCTACAAAATTTACATTCCGAGCTTGATAGCGGCTAAACGGTTGGTCGTAGCTCAAAAAAATGGGATTGTGCGACTTAATAAGTTTTAGTAAACGACGTGTTCTACAAAAAAAGTGCAGTAACTTTTTGCTGTATGTACTTTAATAAGCCCTGAAAAACGCGATAAATAGCAAAATATTTGTCCGTGAATGGAAATTTTTGGAGTTTTAAATATATATTAGGCCTGTAAGTGACTAATATTTGTGTAGTGTAATTCAATCAGGATACAGGCTTTGCTAGGTTAACGAGTGAATACAACCCCACATAATAAGTTGGCTGAGCGTTAGCTTTGCGTCAATAGTAGATAGGGACAGAATAAATTTTTAATTTTGTTCACAGACACAACAACCGTCTAAAATAGGGACAGGTGTGTCATTAGCCCCCGGTAACATTAACCCCCCCCATCCGAAGATTTTCCTGGTATGACCAGATAACCTCCTGAGTAAATTAAACCCCCTGATGTGTTTAACCCCCCCGGTAACATTAACCCCCCCCCAGGGAATTTCCTGGCTTGACTGGATAATCTCCTGATGATATTAAACCAACTGTTCAACTTAAAATACTACTGCCCTTTTAAGGTCTGGTTTTTATTACGTTTATAATAAACAATTCACGATAGCTGACCTGTGCAAACTTTTCTTCCGAGCTCATTTCCTGGCTAAACCAAAAGTTCGCAGCTAAAATCTGACGACGGAATCGAAAGATAAAATTAAATTTCCGACAAGAAAGGTCCAGTCACTTTTTGTCGTATCTCTAACGGTTTAACCCGTAAAAATGCCATTAAAGTCAAAACTTTGATTAAAACTGAAATATTCAATAAAATGGGCCCAATTTAATTCCGAATTCCGCTTATCTCCGAATCTGGCCAACACCCGAAAGGGGGCCCTGGGGTGTTTCATTAACCCCCGATAACATTAACCCCCCCCCGGGATTTCCTGGTATGACCAGATAACCTCCTGAGTAAATTAAACGCCCTGATGCGTTAACACCCCTGGTAACATTAACCCCCCCCCAGGGAATTTCCTGGCATGACCTCATGTCCGAATTTTACCTATCACCATATCAATCATATCCCCGAATTTAAGGCACTTACTTTGGGGGCCTGGGGGCGTAGCCCCCAGCGAGCCGAAGGCGAGTCCTAAATACTTATACAGCCGCATGTGTAACTCACTCACTGACTGATGGATAGATACAAATTCTAAACATAGTTCTAGAAGTCCCTGGAAACTTGAAATTTGGCACGCAGGTACCTTTCACAATATGACCCGGAGGAAAAGTCTGAAAACCGGGAATTTTTTAATTTTAAACCCCTCAAAAAAAATTAAAAACCGGTTGAAACTGGTTAAAAACTGGTGTAGTTTTTTGCTTTCGAGCCGTCTAGTGACTAAACCGTTGGTAGTAGCTCAAATCTAATTTTTAAGGGGTTTTAGCAAATTTTATCATCTACAGAATGGGCACATTATACTTCCCTGCATCTCTACCGGTCCGACCCCTAAACATGCTCTCAAATTCGAAAATATTGTCAAAATTTTGACGATTTTCGCTTGTAGATTTTTGTTTGAGGCTCTGTAGCGTCTAAACCGTAGGTTGTAGCTCGGATCTGATGGTTAATCGTTAGTGGGGAATGAAGTGAACTACAAAAAAGGTCTAATGACTTTTTGCTCTATCTTCCATGGTTAAGCGACAAAACGCTCGAACATTTGAAATTCCAGAGATTTTTTTCGATAAAAATAATGTTTCAAGCCCGATAGCGGCCCGAACCGTTGGTCGTAGCTCAAATCTGATTGACCCATCAAATTAGCAAATTGCGCGATCTACAGAAAAGGTGCAGTAATCTTTTGCCCTATCTCGATTGGTTTGGCCGAAAAACGTGATTATGTACAATTTTGTTGTAACTTTTACGCGAAACTTTTGTTTTTGGGGTCGATAGCGGCGAAACCATTGGTCGGAGGTCAAAATAAGACCAAACGTTTTATTTAGGAAATAAGATGACCTACAAAAAAGGTCCAGTGACTTTTTACTATATTTCCCTTAGTTTGATCGCAAAACGCGATTAAGTGAAAATATTGGACATTTTCGCCTAAAAATTTACATTCCGGGCTTGATAGCGGCTAAACGGTTGGTCGTAACTCAAAACAAATTTTAAACGGGATTTAGGAAATCACGTGATCTACAGAAAAGGTTCAGTGACTTCGGGAGTTGGCTGAGCGTTAGCTAAGCGTCAATAGTAGATAGGGACAGAGGAATATTTATTATGTTCACAGACACAATACCCTCTAAAAAAGGCCCAAGTGTGTCATTAACCCCCGGTAATATTAACCCCCCCCCGGGGATTTCCTGGTATGACCTGATAACCTCCTGTACATTCAACCCCCTGATGTGTTAACCCCCCTGGTAACATTAAACCCCCCCAGGGAATTTCCTGCCATGACCTCATGTCCGAATTTTACCAGTCACCAAATCTCTTAAAAACCCCCCCCCCCTGGGAAGATCTTGGTATGACCAGATAACCCCCTGGAGACTTATCCCCCGGTAACGTTAACCCCCCCTGGGAATTTGTTCATATGACCAGACAATATCCTGACGAAATTAAACCCCCTCTTGTCTTAACCTCCTTAACATTAATCACCCACCCAGGGAATTTCTCGCCTTGACTAGATAGTCTCCTGGTGATATTAAACCCCCTGTTCGACTTAAAATACTGCCTTGAGGTCGGTTTTTATTATGTTTATACTAAACAATTCAAGATAGCTGACCCGTGCAGACTTTTCTCTCCGAGCTCATTTCTGGCTAAACCATAGGTCGTAGATCAGATTCTGAGGGCACAATCGAAAGACAAAAATTAAATTTCCAACAAGAAAGGTCCAGTCACTTTTTGTCGTATCTCTAACGGTTTAACCGCAAAATGCCCTCAAAGTCAAAAGTTTTTACGAATTCGGAAAAAAATCTATGAAAAAGGTCAATTTTTTAAATCCCTTGTCATTTACTTAATGTCCGGACTTAACAAGTCACCGAATTCCGCTTATCCCAGAATTTGCAAGCGTTTTACTTTGGGGGCCTGGGGGCGTAGCCCCCAGCGAGCCGAAGGCGAGTCTAAATACTTATACAGCCGCATGTGTAACTCACTCACTGACTGATGGATAGATACAAATTCTAACATAGTTTCTAGAAGTGCTGGAAACTTGAAATTTGGCACGCAGGTACCTTTCGCCGTATAACCAACAGGAAAAGTCTGAAAACCGGGAATTTTTAATTTTAAACCCCTCAAAAAAATTAAAAACCGGTTTGAAACTGGTTAAAAACTGGTGTAGTTTTTTGCTTTCGAGCCGTCTAGCGACTAAACCGTTGGTAGTAGCTCAAATCTAATTTTTAAGGGGTTTTAGCAAATCTTTTGATCTACAGAATGGGCACATTATACTTCCCCGCATCTCTACCGGTCCACCCGAAACATGCTCTCAAATTCGAAAATTTTGTCAAATTTTGACGATTGTCGCTTGTAGATTTTTGTTTGAGGCTCTGTAGCGTCTAAACCGTAGGTTGTAGCTCGGATCTGATGAACAATCGTTAGTGGGGAATGAAGTGCTCTACAAAAAAGGTCCAGTAACTTTTTGTCCTATCTCGTGTGGTTAAGCGTCAAAACGCGGGAATGTTTTGAAATTCCAGAGATTTTTTTGCTTAAAATAAAGTTTCGTCGAGCCTGATAGTGGTCCGAACGGTAGGTCGTAGCTCAAATCTGATTGACCCATCAAACTAGCAAATTGCGCGATCTACAGAAAAGGTCCAGTGACTTTTTGCTCTACCTCCAGTGGTTCGGCCGAAAAACGTGATTATGTGAAATTTTTTTGTAATTTTTACGTGAAACTTTTGTTTTCGGGCTCGATAGCGGCGAAACCATTGGTCTGAGATCGAAATAAGACAAGCGTTGGAGTTAGAAAATGAGGTGATCTACAAAAATGTGCCAGTAACATTTTGCCCTATCCTCAACGGTTTGGCCGCATAACGCGTTTTTAAGTATTGATTTCTTAAGTTTTACGTGATATTTTTAAAACTGCCCAGTGCAGCCTTTTGTCCTAAGCTCTGTACTGTCTAAATTATAGGTCGTAGCTTAAATCTGATGGCATAATCGAAAGACAAAATTAAATTTTCGACAAGAAAGGTCCAGTCACTTTTTTTTGTATCTCTAACGGTTTATCTAAATACTTATACAGCCGCATGTGTAACTCACTCACTGACTGATGGATAGATACAAATTCTAACATAGTTCTAGAAGTGCTGGAAACTTGAAAATTTGGCACGCAGGTACCTTTCGCCGTATAACCAACAGGAAAAGTCTGAAAACCGGGAATTTTTAATTTTAAACCCCTCAAAAAAATTAAAAATATTAAAAAACCGGTTTTGAATACTGGTTAAAAACTGGTGTAGTTTTTTGCTTTCGAGCCGTCTAGCGACTAAACCGTTGGTAGTAGCTCAAATCTAATTTTTAACGGGTTTTAGCAAATCTTTTGATCTACAGAATGGGCACATTATACTTCCCCGCATCTCTACCGGTCCACCCGAAACATGCTCTCAAATTCGAAAATTTTGTCAAATTTTGACGATTGTCGCTTGTAGATTTTTGTTTGAGGCTCTGTAGCGTCTAAACCGTAGGTTGTAGCTCGGATCTGATGAACAATCGTTAGTGGGGAATGAAGTGCTCTACAAAAAAGGTCCAGTAACTTTTTGTCCTATCTCGTGTGGTTAAGCGTCAAAACGCGGGAATGTTTGAAATTCAGAGATTTTTTTGCTTAAAATAAAGTTTCGAGCCTGATAGTGGTCGAACGGTAGGTCGTAGCTCAAATCTGATTGACCCATCAAACTAGCAAATTGCGCGATCTACAGAAAAGGTCCAGTGACTTTTTGCTCTAACCTCCAGTGGTTCGGCCGAAAAACGTGATTATGCTATGTGAAATTTTTTGTAATTTTTTACGTGAAACTTTTGTTTTCGGGGCTCGATAGCGGCGAAACCATTGGTCTGAGATCGAAATAAGACAAGCGTTGGAGTAGAAAATGTGGTGATCTACAAAAAATGTTGGGGCCAGTAACATTTTGCCCTATCCTCAACGGTTTGGCCGCATAACGCGTTTTAAGTATTGATTTCTTAAGTTTTACGTGATATTTTTAAACTGCCCAGTTGCAGCCTTTTGTCCTAAGCTCTGTACTGTCTAAATTAATAGGTCGTAGCTTAAATCTGATGGCCATAATCGAAAGACAAAATTAAATTTTCGACAAGAAAGGTCCAGTCACTTTTTTTGTATCTCTAACGGTTATCTAAAATACTTATACAGCCGCATGTGTAACTCACTCACTGACTGATGGATAGATACAAATTCTAACATAGTTCTAGAAGTGCTGGAAACTTGAAAATTTGGCACGCAGGTACCTTTCGCCGTATAAAAATTTTGAGGTGTTTAAAATTAAAAAATCCCGGTTTTCAGAATTTTTCCTGTTGGTTATACGGTAAAAGGTACCTGCGTGCCAAATTTCAAGTTTCTAGCACTTCTAGAAGTAGGTTAGAATTTGTATACATTATCAGTGAGTGAGTGGTTTCACATGCGGCTGTATAGTATATTAGACTCGCCTTCAGCTCGCTGGGGGCTACGCCCCCAGGCCCCCAAAGTAAGTGCCTTAAATTCAAGGATAACCGAATAAATTTACGCTTGCAAATTCGGGGATCAGCGGTTAGTTCCGAGAATTAGAATTAGAATCTGTTTATTTTGATTTTATCATTGGATTTCAGCTATGACTTCTCGTTTAGCCAGGACATACCATTGAAGAAGAGTCTGCACTGGTTAGCTATTGTGAAATGTTTAGTGTAAATATAATAAAACACCGACCCTAAGTCAGTATTATAAAATTGCTTAGGGAGTATAATTTTCTCAGGAGTGTATCTAGTCATGCCAGGAAATTCTCTAGGGGAGGGTTTAATGTTACCGGGGGTTAAGTCATCAGGGGATTTGATTTACTCAGAAGAGTATCTGGTAATACCTGGTAATTCCAGGGGGTTTAATGTTAAGACACTTGGGCCGCTTTTGGAGGGTTGTTTGTTCTGTAAACATTCAGGAGTTAATCTAGTCATGCCAGGAAATTCCCAGGGGTGATAATGTTACCGGGGGTTAAGACATCAGGGGGTTTAATTTCCTCAGGAGGTTATCTGGTCAAACAAGAAAATTCAACGGGGGTGGTTAGTGTTACCGGGGGTTAAGACAACAGAGGGTTTAATTTACTCAGAAGGTTTTCTGGTCAGACAAGAAAAATTTCAGGGGGGGTTAATGTTTACCGGGGGTTAAGACATCAGGGGGTTTAATTCCTCAGGAGGTTATCTGGTCCAAACAAGAAAATTCCAGGGGGGGTTAGTGTTACCGGGGGTTAAGACAACAGAGGGTTTAATTTACTCAGGAGGGTTTCTGGTCAGAACAGAAAATTCCAGGGGGGTTAATGTTACCGGGGGTTTAAGACATCAGGGGTTTTAGTTTATCCTAAAGGTTATCTGGTCATACCAGGAAATTTCCGGGGGGGATAATGTTATCTGAGGTTAATGACACATGGGCCTATTGTAGAAGATGTTTGTGTCTGTGAAACATAAGTAAAAATTCACTTAATCCCTATCTACTATTGACGTTTAGCTAACGTTCAGCCAAATTTGTAATGTGAGGTATATTTCACTCTCGTTAACTGGATTAGCGGTATTCAGGGAAAGTTTATGTCCGAGCATTAGATTAGGGAATCTTTGGAGTTAAAAAGAATACCTATTTTATCGAATTAATCCAGATTTAACCAAAGTTTTGAATTTAAGGGCATTTTGCGGCTAAACCGTTAGAGATACAAAAAAAAGTGACTGGACCTTTCTTGTCGAAAATTTAATTTTGTCTTTCGATTATGCCATCAGATTTAAGCTACGACCTATAATTTAGACAGTACAGAGCTTAGGACAAAAGGCTGCACTGGGCAGTTTTTAAAAATATCACGTAAAACTTAAGAAATCAATACTTAAAACGCGTTATGCGGCCCAAACCGTTGAGGATAGGGCAAAATGTTACTGGCACATTTTTGTAGATCACCTCATTTTCTAACTCCAACGCTTGTCTTATTTTCGATCTCAGACCAATGGTTTCGCCGCTATCGAGCCCGAAAACAAAAGTTTCACGTAAAAATTACAAAAAAAATTTCACATAATCACGTTTTTCGGCCGAACCACTGGAGGTAGAGCAAAAAGTCACTGGACCTTTTCTGTAGATCGCGCAATTTGCTAGTTTGATGGGTCAATCAGATTTGAGCTACGACCTACCATTCGACCACTATCAGGCTCGACCGCATTTTTTACCCTTGCAGGCCTTTTTTGTAAGCCCGATAGCGGGCGAACCGTTGGAGCTAGTTCGGATTTGACGAAAAATTCATAGTCAGGAATGAAGTGAACTACAAAAAAAGTCCAGTGACTTTTTGCTCTATCTTCCATGGTTTAAGCGACAAAACGCTCGAACATTTGACATTCCAGAGATTTTTTCGATAAAAATAATGTTTCGAGCCCGATAGCGGCCGAACCGTTGGTCGTAGCTCAAATCTGATTGACCCATAAAATTAGAAAATTGCGCGATCTACAGAAAAGGTCCAGTGATTTTTTGCCCTATCTCCATTGGTTTGGCCGAAAAAACGTGATTATGTGAAATTTTTTTGTAATTTTCACGTGAAAACTTTGTTTTTGGGGTCGATAGCGGCGAAAAAAATTGGTCGGAGGTCAAAATAAATAAAAGAGTAGATTTAGGAAATGAATATGATCTACAAAAAAGGTTCAGTGATCTTTTACTATATCTCCATTAGTTTGACCGCCAAAACGCGATTAAATGAAACTATTTGGAAATTTTCGCCTACAAATTTACATTCCGGGCTTGATAACGGCTAGACGGTTGGTCGTAGCTCAAAATAAATTTTCAATAGGATTTAGAAAATCACGTGATCTACAAAAAAATTTCAGTAACATTTTGCCCTATCCCTCAACGGTTTTTGGCCGCATAACGCGTTTTAAAAAGTTTTGATTTTTGAGTTTTACGTGAGATTTTGTTTTCTGGGCTCTATTTCAGACAAAATCCTTAGTTCTAGCCCAGATTAAAAATTTGATTTTTAATACAAAATAATGCGATCTACACAAAAGGTCCACTGATCTTTTGCTCTATCTTCCATGATTTAGCCGTAAAAACGTGATTATATTGAAAATTCCACTTAAAAAACTTACGTTTCGTGCTCGATAGTGGCCGAACCGTTGGCCCTAGCTTAAATGTAAAACTTTTTGTAAGTAGCTATTGATAGGATCTACAAAAAAATGCCCAGCAGCTTTCCTATCGTTTATCTTTCCGTAAGCCTGGTAAATGCTCTAAATGGCTAATTCTTTGTCTAGTCCGGTCAATTTAGACATTGACCCTTGCAAAAATTCCCAGAAAGCTAAAAATTTGCATATATGTTAGGGACACCATTGGTATGAAATTGTGGAAAAGTCCCCATCGATCCCATTTCTGCAAAACTTTTTATTCAAGGTCAAATTTCACAAAAATAGGTTTTTTTGAACTTATCAGCGAAACGGTTAGGTTTATGAAAAAATATATCAAACAAAAATTTTAGATCATCCAATTATCTACAAAAACGCTCCTTATACTTTTTTTCATAACACTAACCATTTTTGAGAAAAAACAATTACAAAACTTTCATACACTGTATTGGTCTATAATATGAACACGTTTCCACGCCACCAATGAGTTAGTGTACCTAGCGCGATTTTTTTAATGTGGTTTTCCCCAGTAGGCCTATTATTTCACAGTCTATTTTCAGTAAAATTTAATGAATGTTTGGTTATTCTTCTTTTTAGTCGTTGCACTCTTGTCAGTGTGGTCGTTGTCGATCAGGTACAGCTCAAGTGACAAGTCCCGTTATATTTCATTGTAACATATTTTATTCGTCTTCATCGTCATGTCGTCACTTTTAGGCGTTTTTAAATTTTTGCAACAATAATTAATGCTGGTTCCATATTGACCTTATATTACTACGTTAACGAGTGACTAAAACCCCCCTCCACATCGGGAGTTGGCCTGAGCGTTAGTGAAGCTTCAATAGTAGATAGGGACAGAGTGTTTTTTTTTTATTTTATGAAATATTAGTTCATTGTCAAAACTCTGGCGTGGAATGATAATTTCAGAATTAATTAAAACCCTCTGATCAACGTTTTATTTTGATAAAAAATTCCTCGTGCCCAGACACAAATTTACTAGAAAAGTACCACGCGTTCTTTAAACCCCCGAGAACATAAACCCCCTTTCCCCGGGAAATTTCTCGGTTGAATGAACTCCCCTGATTTAAATTAAACCCCCTGATCAACTTAATAATCTGATAAAGGTAGTTTTAAATTTATTTACACTAAATCTGTTTACACAACAGCTGACCAGTGCAGACTTTTATCCCAAGCGTTGTAACCGACTAAACGAGAGATCGTAGCTCAAATCCGAGGATAAAATCGAAAGACAAAATTAAATTTCCGACAAGAAAGGTCCAGTCACTTTTTCTTGTATCTCTAACGGTTAATACGTGAAATGCCATTAAAGTAAAAACTTTGATTAAAACTGAAAAATTCAATAAAATAGGATCCAATTTAATTCCGAATTCCGCTTATCCCCGAATTTTGCCAACCCCCGAAAGGGAGCCTGGGGTGTGTCGTTGACCCCCGGTAACATTAACCCCCCGCAATTTCCTGGAATGACCAGATAACCAACTGAATAAATTACACCCCCTGATGTGTTAACCCTCCTGGTAACATTAAACCCCCCCCCAGGGAATTTCCTGTCATGACCTCATGTCCGAATTCTAACAATCACCAAATCTCTTAACCCCCCTTGGGAAGTTCCTCGTATAACCAGATAGCCCCCTGATGTCTTAACCCCCAGTAACATTAAACCCCCCCCCCCAGGGAATTTCCTGGCATGACCTCATGTTCCAATTTTAACAATCACCAAATCTCTCTTATCCCCGAATTCGCAAGTGTAAATTTAACCGCTCATCCCCGAATTTGCAAGCGTACATCATGGGGGCCTGGGGCGTAGCCCCCAGCGAGCCGAAGGCGAGTCCCATATATATACAGCCGCATGTGTAACTCACTGACTGACTCACTGATAGGGTATACAAATTCTAACCCACTTCTAGAAGTGCTGGAAACACCAAATTTTGGACACAAGTAGCTGGAATCTTCAAACCACCGGGAAAAGTCTGAAAACCGGAATTTTTTAATTTTGAACCCCTCAAAAAAATTCGCGAACTGACCCCTTTTTGCCCTTGCAGACTTTTCTTTGAAGCCCGATAGCGGGCGAACCGTTGGAGCTAGCTTCGATCTGACGAAAATTTCATAATCAGGAATGAAATGATCTACAAAAAAGGTCCAGTGACATTTTGCTCTATCTCAATTGGTTTGGCCGCAAAACGCGATTACATTTAAATATTTTGAAATTTTCGCCCAAAAATTTACCTTTCAGGCTCGATAGCGGCTAAACGGTTGGTCGTAGCTCAAAACAAATTTTCAATGGGATTTAGTAAATCGCGTAATCTACAAAAAAGGTCAAGTAACTTATTGCCCTATCCCCAATGGTTTGGCCGCATTACGCGTTATAAAGTATCGATTTTTTAAGTTTAACGCAAGATTTTGTTTTCTGGGCTCTATTTCAGACAAAATCTTAGTTCTAGGCCAGAATAAAAATTTGATTTTAATACAAAATAATGCGATGTACACAAAAGTTCCAGTGACTTTTTACTCTATCTTCCATGGTTTAGCCGTAAAACGTGATTATGTCGAAAATTTCACTTAAAAACTTACATTTTGGGCTCGATAGTGGCCAAACCGTTGGCCGTAGCTTAAATGTAAAACTTTTCATAACTAGCTATTTATGAAATCAACAAAAAAGGTCCAGTAGCTTTTTGTCGTTTATCTTTCCGTAAGCCTGGTTAATGCTCTAAAAGGCAAATTCTTTGTCGTCAATTTTAGGGGTTTTAAATCTTGCAACTATAATTAGTGCGATTCGTGCTGGTTCCAGATTGACCTTGTATTACTACGTTTACCGAGTGACTAAAACCCCCCTCCACGTCGGGAGTTGGCTGAGCGTTAGTGAAGCTTCAATAGTAGATAGGGACAGAGTGTTTTTTATTATGTTCACAGACACAACACCCTCAAAAAATAGGCCGAACTGTGTAATTAACCCCCTGTAACACCCCCCCCCGGGGATTTCCTGGTATGACCAGATAACCTCCTGAATAAATTAAACCCCCTGATGTCTTAAACCCCCCCCCAGGGAATTTCCTGGCTTGACTAGATAATCTCCTGATGATATTAAACCAACTGTTCAACTTAAAATACTGCCTTAAGGTTGGTTTTTATTATGTTTGTACTAAACAATTCACGATAGCGGACCAGTGCAGACTTTTCTCCCGAGCTCATTCCTGGCTAAACCAAAGCTCGCAGCTAAAGTTCGGACACCAGAATCGAATGATAAAATTAAATTTCCGACAAGAAAGGTCCAGTCACTTTTTCACGTATCTCTAACGGTTAAGCCGCAAAACGCCCTCAAAGTCAAAAGTTTGGGAAAATCCGGAAAATTAAACTATGCTATACATACGTCCTCTGACTTTGGTTAAAACCAAATTCTTCTTGTCTCCAAATTTCACGAACACATAACTTAACTCTTCTACCACATCAATTGATTAATATTATACACCACACATCTTTTGGCTGAGCGTTAGCGAAGCATTACGACCCGTAAGATTCTCGAGAACGGATACATAAAATTTGGAAACTTCACGTCTGAATTTAACCAATAACCGAACTACGCTTATCCCCGAATTTTAGCCAACACCCAAATGGGGGCCTGGGGGCGTAGCCCCCAGCGAGCCGAAGGCGAGTCCTATATTATATACAGCCGCATGTGAAACCACTCACTCACTCACTCACTCACTCACTGATGGATGTATACAAATTCTAACATAGTTCTAGAAGTGCTGGAAACTTTAAATTTGGCACGCGGGTACCTTTTGCCGTGTAACCGACAGGAAAAGTCTGAAAACCGGGAATTTTTACTTTTAAAACCCCTCAAAAAAATTCCCGAAAAATCGCGCATTCTTCACCCCTGCAGGCATTTTTTTTAAGCCCGATAGCGGGCGAACCGTTGGAGCTAGCTCGGATCTGACGAAAAATTCATGGTCAGGAATGAAGTGAACTACAAAAAAAGGTCCAGTGACTTTTTGCTCTATCTTCCAAGGTTAAGCGACAAAACGCTCGAACATTTGACATTCCAGAGATTTTTTCGATAAAAATAATGTTTCGAGCCCGATAGCGGCCGAACGGTAGGTCGTAGCTCAAATCTGATTGACCCATCAAATTAGCAAATTACGTGATCTACAGAAAAGGTCCAGTGACGTTTTGCCCTATCTCCATCGGTATGACCGCAATACGTGATTATGTGCAAAATGTATGTAATTTTCACGTGAACATTTTGTTTTTGGTGTCGATAGCGGCAAAACCATTGGTCGGAAGTCAAAATAGAACAAAGGTTTGAATTAGCAAATGAGTTGATCTACAAAAAAGGTCCAGTGACTTTTTGACCTATCTACAATGGTTCGAACGCAAAACGCGTTTAAATGCAATTATTTTGTGATTGATACGTAAAAAATCTTGTTTCTGGAGTCGATATCAGCCGATCCGTTGATTGGAGTTTAAATCTTTATCATTCAGTAACTAGAAAACTATGAGATCTATAAAAAAGGTCCAGTAGCCTTTTGTCTTATATCCTTTAGTAAGCCTGTAAATCGCTTTCAATGGTAAAATATTTATCGTGTTTTTTACAAAATGCACATTTTGGTTGTTTTAGATTTTTTGCTACTATGATTTGTTCAATTCATTCAGGTTCCGGATTGAAACAATTATTACAACGTTACCGAGCGATTTCAACCCCCCTAGGGAATTGGCTGAGCGTTAGCGAAACGCCAATAGTAGATAGTGACAGAGAGAATTTATTTATTTTTACACACACAACAACCTCTAAAAGAGAACCACGTGTGTGTTAACACCCAGTAACAATAAACCCCCCCTCTGGAATTTTCCCAGTATGAGCAGATAACCTCCTGAGTAAATTAAACCTCCTGATGTCTTAACCCCCGGTAACATTACCTCCCCCCCGGGATTTTCCTGGTATGACCAGATAAGCTCCTGAGTACATTAAACCTCCTGAAATGTTAAACCCCCGGTAACATTAAACCCCCCCCCCGGGAATTTCCTGGCAAGACCTCATGTCCGAATTTAACCAATCACCAAATCGCTCTTTTCCCCACCAGTGCAGACATTTATTCCAAGCGTTGTACCGACTAAACCATAGGTCGTAGATCAAATCTGAGGGCACAATCGAAAGACAAAATTAAATTTCCGACAAGAAAGGTTCAGTCACTTTTTGTCGTAACTCTAACGGTTAAGCCTTAAAACGCTCCCAAAGTCAAAAGTTTGGGGTAAATCCGGAAAATTAAACTATGATGTACAAACATAATCTCTGACTTTAGTTACCATCAAATTCTTCTTGTCTTCTAATTTCGCGAACACATAACTTAACTCTTCTAAGATATCTATTGATTATTATTATACACCACACATCAATTGGCTGAGCGTCAGCGAAGCATAACGACCCGTACGATTCTCGAGAACGGATACATGAAATTTGGAGACCTCATGTCTGAATTTAACCAATCACTAAATCCCTCTTATCCCCGAATTTTAAGCACATCACTTTGGGGGCCTGGGGGCGTAGCCCCCAGCGAGCCGAAGGCGAGTCCTATATATATACAGCCGCATGTGTAACTGACTCACTGACTGACACATAGGTAATACTAATTCTAACATACTTCCAGAAGTGCTGGAAACGTGAAATTTTGCACGCACGTCGCACGTATCTTCAAACCTCCGGGAAAAGTCTGAAAACCAGATTTTTTTACTTTTGAACCCCTCAAAAAAATTCCCGAACGGACCCCTGTTTTGCCCCCTCAGGCTTTCCTTTAGGGCCCGATAGCGGGCGAACCGTTGGAGCTAGCTTCGATCTGACGAAAAATTCATGGTCAGGAATGAAGTGACCTACAAAAAAGGTCCAGTGACTTTTTGCTCTAACTCCATCGGTTCGGCCGCAAAACGCGATTAGATTAAAATATTTTGAAATTTTCGCCCAAAAATTTACCTTTCGGGCTCGATAGCGGCTACACGGTTGGTCGTAGCTCAAAACAAATTTTCAATGGGATTTAGAAAATTGCGTGATCTACAAAAAAGCCTCAGTAACATTTTTGCCCTATCATCAACGGTTTGGCCGCATAACGCGTTTTAAAGTATAGATTTTTTACGTTTTACGTGAGATATTGTTTTCTGGGCTCTGTGTTTGCGGAACCTTTAAGGTTAGGGTAGAATAAAAATCGCATTTTAATACGAAACAATGTGGTCTACAAAAAAGGTCCAGTGACATTTTACTCTATCTTCCATGGTTTAGCCAAAAAACGTGATTATGTTGACAATTTCACTCAAAAACTTACATTCTGGGCTCGATATTGGCCGAACCGTTAGCCCTACCTTAAATGTAAAATTTTTTGTAACTAGCTATTCATAGGATCTCAAAAAAAGGTTCAGTAGCTTTCTATCGTTTATCTTTCCGTAAGCCTGATAAATGCTCTAAATAACAAATTCTTCGTCGTTACTTTTAGGTGTTTTAAATTTTTCAACTATAATTAGTGCGCTTCATGTTGGTTCCAGCTTGACCTTGTATTACTACGTTAACGAGTGACTAAAACCCCCCTCCACGTCGGGAGTTGGCTGAGCGTTAGTGAAGTTTCAATAGTAGATAGGGACGGAGTGTTTTTTATTATGTTCAAAGACACAACACCCTCCAAAATAGGCCCAGATGTGTCATTAACCCCCTTGTAACATTTACCCCCCCCCCCCCCCGGGAATTTGTTCATATGACCAGACAATATCCTGACGAAATTAAACCCCCTGATGTCTTAACCCCCTTAACATTAATCACCCCCCCCCCGGGAATTTCTCGCCTTGACTAGATAGTCTCCTGGTGATATTAAACCCCCTGTTCCACTTAAAATACTGAATTAAGGTCGGTTTTTATTATGTTTATACTAAACAATTCAAGATAGCTGAACAGTGCAGACTTTTCTCCCGAGCTCATTCCTGGTTAAACCAAAGCTCGCAGCTAAAATCTGATGACGGAATCGAAAGATAAAATTAAATTTCCGACAGGAAAGGTCCAGTCACTTTTTCTCGTATCTATAACGGTTAAGCCGTAAAACGCTCTCAAAGTCAAAAGTTTGGGTGAATCCGGAAAATTAAACTATGATATACGCTGACTTTAGTTACCATCAATTTCTTCTTGTCTTCTAATTTCGCGAACACATAACTTAACTGTTCTGCGATGTCTATTGATTGTTATTATACACCACATATCAATTGGCTGAGCGTTAGCGAAGCGATATGACCCGTACGATTCTCGGAATCGGATAGAGCAGGGAACATGAAACCTCATGTACGAATTTTAACAATCACCAAATCTCTTAACCCCCCTTGGGAAGTTCCTGGTATGACCAGATAACCCCCCGATGTCTTAACCCCTGGGTAACATTAAAACCCTCCCAGGGAATTTCCTGGCTTGACCTCATGTCCAAATTTTAACAATAATCAAATCCCTCTTATCTCGAATATGCAAGCGTAAATTTAACCGCTCATCCCCGAATTTGCAAGCGTACATCATGGGGGCCTGGGGGCGTAGCCCCCAGCGAGCCGAAGGCGAGTCCTATATATATACAGCCGCATGTGTAACTGACTCACTGACTGACACATAGGTAATACTAATTCTAACATACTTCCAGAAGTGCTGGAAACGTGAAATTTTGCACGCACGTCGCACGTATCTTCAAACCTCCGGGAAAAGTCTGAAAACCAGATTTTTTTACTTTTGAACCCCTCAAAAAAATTCCCGAACGGACCCCCTGTTTTGCCCCCTCAGGCTTTCCTTTAGGGCCCGATAGCGGGCGAACCGTTGGAGCTAGCTTCGATCTGACGAAAAATTCATCGTCAGGAATGAAGTGACCTACAAAAAAGGTCCAGTGACTTTTTGCTCTAACTCCATCGGTTCGGCCGCAAAACGCGATTAGATTAAAATATTTTGAAATTTTCGCCCAAAAATTTACCTTTCGGGCTCGATAGCGGCTACACGGTTGGTCGTAGCTCAAAACAAATTTTCAATGGGATTTAGAAAATTGCGTGATCTACAAAAAAGCCTCAGTAACATTTTGCCCTATCATCAACGGTTTGGCCGCATAACGCGTTTTAAAGTATAGATTTTTTACGTTTTACGTGAGATATTGTTTTCTGGGCTCTGTGTTTGCGGAACCTTTAAGGTTAGGGTAGAATAAAAATCGCATTTTAATACGAAACAATGTGGTCTACAAAAAAGGTCCAGTGACATTTTACTCTATCTTCCATGGTTTTTAGCCAAAAAAAAAACGTGATTATGTTGACAATTTCACTCAAAAACTTACATTCTGGGCTCGATATTGGCCGAACCGTTAGCCCTACCTTAAATGTAAAATTTTTTGTAACTAGCTATTCATAGGATCTCAAAAAAAGGTTCAGTAGCTTTCTATCGTTTATCTTTCCGTAAGCCTGATAAATGCTCTAAATAACAAATTCTTCGTCGTTACTTTTAGGTGTTTTAAATTTTTCAACTATAATTAGTGCGCTTCATGTTGGTTCCAGCTTGACCTTGTATTACTACGTTAACGAGTGACTAAAACCCCCCTCCACGTCGGGAGTTGGCTGAGCGTTAGTGAAGTTTCAATAGTAGATAGGGACGGAGTGTTTTTTATTATGTTCAAAGACACAACACCCTCCAAAATAGGCCCAGATGTGTCATTAACCCCTTGTAACATTTACCCCCCCCCCCGGGAATTTGTTCATATGACCAGACAATATCCTGACGAAATTAAACCCCCCTGATGTCTTAACCCCCTTAACATTAATCACCCCCCCCCCGGGAATTTCTCGCCTTGACTAGATAGTCTCCTGGTGATATTAAACCCCCTGTTCCACTTAAAATACTGAATTAAGGTCGGTTTTTATTATGTTTATACTAAACAATTCAAGATAGCTGAACAGTGCAGACTTTTCTCCCGAGCTCATTCCTGGTTAAACCAAAGCTCGCAGCTAAAATCTGATGACGGAATCGAAAGATAAAATTAAATTTCCGACAGGAAAGGTCCAGTCACTTTTTCTCGTATCTATAACGGTTAAGCCGTAAAACGCTCTCAAAGTCAAAAGTTTGGGTGAATCCGGAAAATTAAACTATGATATACGCTGACTTTAGTTACCATCAATTTCTTCTTGTCTTCTAATTTCGCGAACACATAACTTAACTGTTCTGCGATGTCTATTGATTGTTATTATACACCACATATCAATTGGCTGAGCGTTAGCGAAGCGATATGACCCGTACGATTCTCGGAATCGGATAGAGCAGGGAACATGAAACCTCATGTACGAATTTTAACAATCACCAAATCTCTTAACCCCCCTTGGGAAGTTCCTGGTATGACCAGATAACCCCCCGATGTCTTAAACCCCCTGGTAACATTAAAACCCTCCCAGGGAATTTCCTGGCTTGACCTCATGTCCAAATTTTAACAATAATCAAATCCCTCTTATCTCGAATATGCAAGCGTAAATTTAACCGCTCATCCCCGAATTTGCAAGCGTACATCATGGGGGCCTGGGGGCGTAGCCCCCAGCGAGCCGAAGGCGAGTCCCATATATATACAGCCGCATATGTAACTGACTGACTGACTCACTGATAGGCGATACAAATTCTAACCCACTTCTAGAAGTGCTGGAAACACCGAAATTTTGCACACACCTAGCTGGAATCTTCAAACCACCAGGAAAAGTCTGAAAACCGGAATTTTTTAATTTTGAACCCCTCAAAAAAATTCGCGAAGTGACCCCTTTTTGCCCTTGCAGGCTTTTCTTTGAAGCCCGATAGCGGGCGAACCGTTGGAGCTAGCTTCGATCTGACGAAAAATTCATGGTCAGGAATGAAGTGAACTACAAAAAAGGTCCAGTGACTTTTTGCTATATCTCCATCGGTTTGGCCGCAAAACGCGATTAGATTAAAATATTTTGAAATTTTCGCCCAAAAATTTACCTTTCGGGCTCGATAGCGGCTAAACGGTTTGGTCGTAGCTCAAAACAAATTTTCAATGGGATTTAGTAAATGGCGTGATCTACAAAAAAGGTCATGTAACTTTTTGCCCTACCCTCAATGGTTTGGCCGCATAGCGCGTTTTAAAGTATTGATTTCCTAAGTTTTACGTGAGATATTGTTTTCTGGGCTCCATTGCAGACAAAAAATGAGTTTTAGGCCAGATAAAAAATTTGATTTTGATACAAAATAATGCGATCTACAAAAAAGGTTCAGTCACTTTTTACTCTATCTGTGATAGTTTGGCCGTAAAACGTGATTATGTTGAAAATTTCACTGAAAAACTTACATTCTGGGCTCGATATTGGCCGAACCGTTTGGCCTTAGCTTAAATGTAAAATTTTTTCTAACTAGCTATTAATAGGATCTAAAAAAAAGGTCCAGTAGCTTTCTGTCGTTTATTTATCCGTAAGCCTGGTAAATGCTCTAAAAGGCAAATTCTTTGTCGTCAATTTTAGGGGTTTAAATCTAGCAACTATAATTAGTGCGATTCGTGCTGGTTCCAGCTTGACCTTGTATTACTACGTTAACGAGTGACTAAAACCCCCCTCCACGTCGGGAGTTGGCTGAGCGTTAGTGAAGTTTCAATAGTACTGTAGATAGGGAAAGAGTGTTTTTTATTATGTTCAAAGACACGACACCCTCCAAAATAGGCCCAGGTGTGTCATTAACCCCTTGTAACATTAACCCCCCCCCCGGGAATTTATACATATGACCAGAACATATCCTGACTAAATTAAACCCCCGGATGTCTTAACCCCCTTTAACATTAATCTCCCCCCCCGGGAATTTCCTGGCGTGACAAGATAAACCTCTGAGAAAATTAAACACCCTAAAGAACTTAAGAATTATGACTCAGGGTTGGGTTTTTGTTATATTTACACTAAACAATTCACAATAGCCCACCAGTGCAGTCCTTTCTCCACAGCTCCATACTGGCTAAACCAGACGTCGTAGCTAAAATCGGGCACCAAAATCGAAAGATATAATTAAATTTCCGACAAGAAAGGTCCAGTCACTTTTTCACGTATCTCTAACGTTAAGCCGCAAAACGCCCTCAAAGTCAAAAGTTTGGGTAAATCCTGAAAATTAAACTATGGTATACACACGTCCTCTGACTTTGGTTAAAACCAAATTCTTCTTGTCTCCAAATTTCACGAACACATAACTTAACTCTTCTACCACATCAATTGATTAATATTATACACCACACATCTTTTGGCTGAGCGTTAGCGAAGCATTACGACCCGTAAGAATTCTCGAGAACGGATACATAAAATTTGGAAACTTCACGTCTGAATTTAACCAATCACCGAACTACGCTTATTCCCGAATTTAGCCAACACCCAAATGGGGGCCTGGGGGCGTAGCCCCCAGCGAGCCGAAGGCGAGTCCTATATTATATACAGCCGCATGTGAAACCACTCACTCACTCACTCACTCACTCACTGATGGATGTATACAAATTCTAACATAGTTCTAGAAGTGCTGGAAACTTTAAATTTGGCACGCGGGTACCTTTTGTCGTGTAACCAACAGGAAAAGTCTGAAAAACCGGACTTTTTTACTTTTAAACCCCTCAAAAAAATTCGAGAAAATTTGCGCATTTTTCGCCCCTGCAGGCCTATTTTGTAAGTCCGATAGCGGGCGAACCGTTTGAGCTAGCTCGGATCTGACGAAAAATTCATGGTCAGGAATGAAGTGAACTACAAAAAAGGTCCAGTGACTTTTTGCTGTATCTTCCATGGTTAAGCGACAAAACGCTCGAACATTTGAAATTCCAGAGATTTTTTCGATAAAAATAATGTTTCGAGCCCGATAGCGGCCGAACCGTTGGTCGTAGCTCAAATCTGATTGACCCATCAAATTAGCAAATTGCGCGATCTACAGAAAAGGTCCAGTAACTTTTTGCTCTATCTCCATTAGTTTGGTCGAAAAACGTGATTATGTGCAATTTTTTTGTAATTTTCACGTGAAAACTTTGTTTTTGGGGTCGATAGCGGCGAAACAATTGGTCGGAGGTCAAAATAAAACAAAGGTTAGATTTAGGAAATAATGTGATCTACAAAAAAGGTCTAATGACTTTTTACTATATATCCATTAGTTTGACCGCAAAACGCGATTAAGTGAAAATATTTGGAAATTTTCGCCTACAAATTTACATTCCGAGCTTGATAGCGGCTAAACGGTTGGTCGTAGCTCAAAAAAATGCGACTTAATAAGTTTTAGTAAACGACGTGTTCTACAAAAAAAGTGCAGTAACTTTTTGCTGTATGTACTTTAATAAGCCTGAAAAACGCGATAAATAGCAAAATATTTGTCGTGAATTGGAAATTTTTGGAGTTTTAAATATATATTAGGCCTGTATGTGACTAATATTTGTGTAATTCAATCAGGATACAGGCTTTGCTAGGTTAACGAGTGAATACAACCCCACATAATAAGTTGGCTGAGAGTTAGCTATGCGTCAATAGTAGATAGGGACAGAATAAATTTTTATTTTGTTCACAGACAACCCACCGTCTAAAATAGGGACAGGTGTGTCATTAGCCCCCGGTAACATTAACCCCCATCCGAAGATTTCCTGGTATAACCAGATAACCTCCTGAGTTAATTAAACCCCCTGATGTGTTAACCCCCCCCGGTAACATTAACCCCCCCCCCCAGGGAATTTCCTGGCTTGACTGGATAATCTCCTGATGATATTAAACCAACTGTTCAACTTAAAATACTGCCTTTTAAGGTCTGTTTTTATTACGTTTATAATAAAACAATTCACGATAGCTGACCTGTGCAAACTTTTCTTCCGAGCTCATTCCTGGCTAAACCAAAGTTCGCAGCTAAAATCTGACGACGGAATCGAAAGATAAAATTAAATTTCCGACAAGAAAGGTCCAGTCACTTTTTGTCGTATCTCTAACGGTTAACCCGTAAAATGCCATTAAAGTCAAAACTTTGATTAAAACTGAAATATTCAATAAAATGGGCCCAATTTAATTCCGAATTCCGCTTATCTCCGAATCTGGCCAACACCCGAAAGGGGGCCTGGGGTGTTTCATTAACCCCCGATAACATTAACCCCCCCCGGGATTTCCTGGTATGACCAGATAACCTCCTGAGTAAATTAAACGCCCTGATGCGTTAACACCCCTGGTAACATTAACCCCCACCCCCAGGGAATTTCCTGGCATGACCTCATGTCCGAATTTTACCTATCACCATATCAATCATATCCCCGAATTTAAGGCACTTACTTTGGGGGCCTGGGGGCGTAGCCCCCAGCGAGCCGAAGGCGAGTCCTATATATATACAGCCGCATATGTAACTGACTGACTGACTGACTGATAGGGTATACAAATTCTAACATAGTTCTAGAAGTGCTGGAAACGTGAAATTTTGCACGCACGTCGCACGTATCTTCAAACCTCCGGGAAAAGTCTGAAAACCGGATTTTTTTACTTTTGAACCCCTCAAAAAAATTCCCGAACGGACCCCTGTTTTGCCCTTGTAGGCTTCCCTTTGAAGCCCGATAGCGGGCGAACCGTTGGAGCTAGCTTCGATCTGACGAAAAATTCATGGTCAGGAATTAAGTGAACTACAAAAAAGGTCCAGTGACCTTTTGCTCTATCTCAATCGGTTTGGCCGCAAAAACGCGAATACATTAAAATATTATGAAATTTTCGCCTAAAAATTTACCTTTCGGGCTCGATAGCGGCTAAACGGTTGGTCGTAGCTCAAAACAAATTTTCAGTGGGATCTAGCAAATTGCGTGATCTACAAAAAAGGTCTTATAACATATTGCCCTATCCCCAATGGTTTGGCCGCATTACGCGTTTTAAAGTATCGATTTTTCAAATTTTACGTGAGTTTATTGTTTTCTGGACTCCATTGCAGACAAAACCGTACGTTTTAGGCCAAATTAAAAAATATTGATTTTAATAGCAAACAATGTGGTCTACATAAAAGATCCAGTGACATTTTACTCTATCTTCCATGGTTTAGCCGTAAAAACGTGATTATGTTGAAAATTTCACTCAAAAACTTACCTTCTGGCTCGATATTGGCCGAACCGTTTAGCCCTAGCTTGAATGTAAAATTTTTTGTAACTAGCTATTCATAGGATCTAAAAAAAAGGTTCAGCAGCTTTCTATCGTTTATCTTTCCGTAAGCCTGATAAATGCTCTAAATGACAAATTCTATTCTTCGTCTTACTTTTAGGTGTTTTTAAATTATATCAACTATAATTAGTGCGCTTCATGCTGGTTCCAGCTTGACCTTGTATTACTACGTTAACGGGTGACTAAAACCCCCCTCCACGTCGGGAGTTGGCTGAGCGTTAGTGAAGTTTCAATAGTAGATAGGGACAGAGTGTTTTTTATTATGTTCAAAGACACAACACCCTCTAAAAAATAGGCCCACGTGTGTCATTAACCCCTTGTAACATTAACCCCCCCCCGGGGATTTTTTAGTATTACCTGATAACCTCCTGAGTACATTAAACCCCCCGAATGTGTTAACCCGCCCGGTAACATTATATACCCCCCTGGGAATTTTCCTGGGATGACCACATGTCCGAATTTTACAAATCACTAAATCTCTTAACCCCCCCTTGGGAAGTTTCTGGTATGACAAGATCACCCCCTGATGTCTTAACCCCTGGTAACGCTAAACCCCCCCCCCTGGGAATTTCCTGGCATTACATAATGTCCGAATTTGACCTATCACCAAATCATTCTTATTCCCGAATTTGGCAAACACCCAAATGGGGGCCTGGGGGCGTAGCCCCCAGCGAGCCGAAGGCGAGTCTAATATATATACAACCGCCATGTGTAACTGACTGACTGACTGACTCACTCACCTCACGTCACGTATACTAATTCTAACCTACTTCCAGATGAGTTAGAGACTTGAAATTTGGTACACAGATAGCTTTCCATCCACGTGTAACCACCAGGAAAATCCCGAAAAGTGAGAATTTTTCATTTTCAAACCCCTCAAAAAAATTCCCAAAAAATCGCGCATTCTTCACCCCTGCAGGCATTTTTTGTAAGCCCGATAGCGGGCGAACCGTTGGAGCTAGCTCGGAATCTGACGGAAATTCATAGTCAGGAATGAAGTGAACTACAAAAAAGGTCTAATGACTTTTTTGCTCTATCTTCCATGGTTAAGCGACAAAACGCTCGAACATTTGAAATTCCAGAGAATTTTTTTCGGATAAAAATAATGTTTCAAAGCCCGATAGCGGCCGAACCGTTGGTCGTAGCTCAAATCTGATTGACCCATCAAATTAGCAAATTGCGCGATCTACAAAAAAGGTCCTAATGACTTTTTACTATATATCCATCAGTTTGACCGCAAAACGCGATTAAGTGAAAATATTTGGAAATTTTCGCCTACAAATTTACATTCCGAGCTTGATAGGTTTTTACTTTTAAACCCCTCAAAAAAATTCGAGAAAATTTGCGCATTTATTTCGCCCCTGCAGGCCTATTTTGTAAGCCCGATAGCGGGCGAACCGTTGGAGCTAGCTCGGATCTGACGGAAAATTCCATGGTCAGGAATGAAGTGAACTACAAAAAAGGTCTAATGACATTTTGCTTCTATCTTCCATGGTTAAGCGACAA